>NC_045976.1:24727991-24944117 GCF_010909765.2 Amblyraja radiata
CAAGCAATGGACCTTAGAGATACTGAGTTAAAACTGGCCCTTCGGCCCACCAAATTAGGGCCGACCAGCGCTCAATACCTGAACAATACCACTATCCTACACACCAGGGACAATAGACAAATTACTGAAGCCAATTGAGATGTAAACCTGTACATCTTTGTGGGGTGTGGGGCACCCAGAGAAAATTCAAGCGGGGAGAACATACAAACTCCAAACTCCAAACTCCATTAAGACAGCACCCATAGTCAGGATCAAACCTGGGTCTCTGGTGCAGTAAGGCAGCAACTCTACCCCTGCATCAATGTGCTGCCCAAAATACATTTTTCTGTTGATTGAACAAATGACATGTGATATATATATAGTCAGCAACCTTATTTTCATTGCAACTTTTGACTTCCTGGAAGTTAGTCTTGATCAATATATGCTGGACAATACAGGGATCAGTACGAGGTATTTTCAAAATAGCTCCAATTAACATCAATACAAGGGAATCAACACCATAATCAATTATTCCACTCCCAAATTACTAACCAGGATTCTCTGGTGGAAACTATATGTTAAGTGAAAACACAATACAGAATTAACTGTACTGTTCGTAGTCTGCCGGGGCAGATTGTCTAGATAAGATTCTAGTAGTGGTTGAGATACAGATCATAGCTCAGCATCAATTACATAGAAAAAAGGTGCAGGAGTAGGCCATTCGGCCCGACAAGCCAGCACTGACATTCAATTGATCATGGCTGATCATCCAAAATCAGTACCCCGTTCCTGCTTTCTCCCTATATCCCTTGATTCCATTACCCTTAAGAACTATATCTAACTCTCTTGAATACATCCAGTGAATTGGCCTCCACTGCCTGCTGTGGCAGAGAATTCCACAGATTCACAACTCTTTGGGTGAAAAAGTTTTTCCTCATCTCAGTCCTAAATGGCGACCCCTTATTCTTAAACTGTGACCCCTGGTTCTGGACTCTCCCAAAAACTGGAACATTTTTCCTGCATCTAGTCTGTCCAATATCTTACAGATCTATTACCAGACTCAAGGTATAAAAGGACATATGAAAAATAAACAAGCATAAATTTATATGAAAATTATAACTGCATTGACAATTTCATGTTAAATTCACGTTGGCTGGTCCATGTATTTTATGCTTTGGAAAAGATTAAAACACCTTTAATTTATTCCAGTCTGTCTAAACCTATTTTGATTTCAGTTGTAGGTGAATGCAACTTCAAAGAACAAATCTGCCTTTAATACAGAAATGCACTTCCTTGAAACATTTGGTTACTTTTTGTCTTGCAAGGATTCCAACACATTGACGAGCTGGCTTAAAGGATTTAAATATGGTCCCTCATTCAAGTCACAGCAGAAAATTAAAATGACAGTTTCAAAATAAGAGAGACAAAGGTTTCCTTTAAAAAACATAACACTGAGGCTTTTGCATGTGGCCTAGATATTGAGCTTTCAGCATCATAGAATCCAACTTACTATTGACTATTGTGAATTTGATTTCATTTCTACTAGCTATGTTTTAATGGAAGTATTTTGCTACTGTAGTTGACAGTCAGACAAGAAGAGTCTTATGACATTTAAAACGAATATTATTAGTACCCTGTAAAATAGTGCAGGCAAACACATAACATTCAAGATCAGTACGAAAGTAAACAAATCTACATTTTCCAAGACAGTTTCAATTTAGAAAACTTGTTGAAATATTGAATCGTCTGAACTGATTCAGACAAACGAACAAAGGTCATTGATCCACTTTTCTGCTCATTAGTTTAAAAAAAAAAGCTATTGATGCCTTTGGATGCTTTTCTGCTATTTGGTCTTTTTATGCTGGTACATTGATGCAAAGCTAAAAGCACTTGTCTTTTGACTTTCTGCATTAACCTCTTATTGATTAGGATAGCAAGTACTTAACCAAAGTGGCCAATATAAACTTTATTACCTACAAAAACTATGTCAGTAAGCTCGATTGTGGCCAGTCTTCAATTTGCAACTAACAGTTAAAGAGGCTTTAGACTATAAAAGATGATTAGAGTACAAAGTGCTCTTGACTTCATCCACTAGATTCAAAACGTTATCCTGCCTTTGTAGGAAATATAATGGAAATGGCAACTATTAAGCGACTCGAAGGACGATAGTTATAAAGTTGTCTATGAGTTTCATGCTTGCATATGTCTAACCTGAGATTGTCTTACACTTAGATCAGTCTTGACAACCCATAATTCTTATTTTTGCTTCAGATGAAAAGGACACATTTCTTTTGTGCTTTCTCCTATAATGGTGTTCCCTGATCTTTAACTTTGCTGTGCCACCCATTCTATCACCGCTCTCCATCCCCAATGTGAAAATTCAGCTTGGGTCTAAGATCTCCTGCTTCTAAACTGAAGGGTTAATGTTAAATGTCTATGTGAATCTGGACTAACATGGGATTGTAGCACCTTTACCAGTCTGAGGTCCAAGCCAGGCGAAAGCAAAGCATTCAAACAACAAAACCCTGCAAATGCAATAAAATCTGAAATAAAAACAGAAATGGGCCAGCAAGTCAGGCAGTATCTGCACAGAGAGAATGTTTTAGTCAATGACCTTTCATCAGATGAATCCAAATTACTTCTTGGCTCTATAGAAGGTCAAGTGAGAGCTCTGCTGGGACCTCAACATTTCTCTTTCTTCAACGTCCTGACAAAAACAGAGTCTTCAATAATTCATCTTATTTCCCATTTATCAGAACTTTTCTTTCTAAACTATCTGCTCCATTACTTTCAACAGATAACTAACAAACCATTTGCCGAACACTTGTACTTGGTCCAAGACCTGCTGGATCTCTTGGTTGCTAACTATTTTAACCCCCTTTCCCATTTTCATGCCATTCTTTCAGTCCGAGGCCCCCTATATTGCCAGTCTGAGGCCACATGCAGACTGCAGGAACAGGGTATCTTACATCCAAACGATGTGAACATTGAATTCTCTACTTTTAAGTAACACCCTCCCTTCTCCCACTCTCTTTAATGTGCCCCCTACTTAAGCCCACCCCACCCATTGCTTACCCACTACCCCACCATTCTTCTCTGATCTCATCCACTTCCACCTACATCCCTCCCTCTGGCATTACATTTAATTCCTCCTCGCTCTTTATCGGAATCCTTTTGTCTTCTTTTCATCTCTAGCCGCTGTCACTTACTCCAACCATCTGCCAGTCAAACTCCCCTCCCCGCCTCACTTGAATCCACCTATCACTGGCCAGGCTTTGCCCTACCTCCATCTCTTTTCCCCATACGAACCCTGAAGCACACCACTAGTCACAGGCCTCCAGTCCAAGAAGCAAACTTCCACCATTACCCTCACCTTCCTTCCATTAAGCCAGTTTTCAATTCATTCAGCTATCTCGCTTTAATCCCATGCAATCTAACCTTCCAGAGCCTAACACTGGAACCTTGTTGAATGTTTTGCTTGTCCATATATACCACATCTACAGCTCTGCCCTCATCAACCTTTTTGGTCACAGCTTCAAAAATCTCAATCAGATTTGTGAGACCCGATCTCCCATGCACAAAACCATGCTGACCATCCCTAACCAGACCCTGTCCGTCTAAATGCCTGTATATCCAATCTCTCAGAATACTCTAGTAACTTTCCAACTACTGGCTGGCCTATATTTCCCAGTATTTTCCCTGTAGCCCTTCTTGAATAGAGGCACAACATTTGCCACCCTCCAGTCTTCTGATTAGGGCCTGGAGATTTGTCTACCTTCGTACATAATAATACCTTCAGAACCACTTTGACCGTAATCCTATTTTTAGTGTGTTTTAAAAAGTATCTGTTAATGTTCTCTGGTTTGTGGGGGGGTGGGGGAAGGGATCGGGGGAGCCTTTTATTTCCAATCTCTTACCTTGCCGGAGATGTGATTGTTTTCCAGATCCTATCTCCGGTCGCCCTGCGGCCTAACATCATGGAGCTGGCGGCCTTGCTCGAGACTTTGAGCTCCACCGCGAGGCCGTGGGCTTACCATCGGAGCCTGCGACCCCTTGCCTGGAATCGACACTCCAACCGCGGCCTGCGGATTTCACCATCGAGGAGCTCGCAGTCACGCGTAGAAGCTGATGTCAGGAAGCTCCAAAGTTGCAAGAAGTTCAACCAGTCCTGACCCGGGGTCCGGTCGCCCGACGCTGGGGAGCTGAGATCCCCCCCAGTGCGTGAGCTTCATCGCCTCGATATGGAGGTCCTGACCGCCGGCTACGGGTACCAGGATCGTCCCGTCAACGGAAGGCTCGAGGAGAACAAAGGGAGAACAAAGAAGGGAAGAGATTGAACTTTTGTTTTGCCTTACATCACAGTGAGGAATGTGGGGGAGTATCTGTGGTGGATGTTTATGTTAAAATGTATTTTGTATGTTTTGTTGCGTTTTATTAGTATGACTGTGTGGCAAATCAAATTCCTCATATGTTGCAAAACATACTTGGCTAATAAAGTATGATTATGATTATGATGATTAAGATTATGATGATGATGATTTTCATCGGCACTGACGAATATCCAGTCTAACCAGTCAAACCACTGATATCCTTAGGGATTATGTATTAATAGCCATCTTCCCACAAAGAAACACAGCCAAGCTTAGTACTGCCTTCATTAAACTGCTAGACATATGTGGTATCCTTCAGAAATCATGGAAAATCTCCCGGTTAGAAATTTTGGATCAATCCAGGGATCATAGCCAATATTTCCCCATTTGTAACCACTTACACTGAATAGCCACAAAGTCTGGGGTGGGCATTGCTTGAAAACAGAAAGACGATCTTCTCCGTTGTAAATTGAAATGTACATTGATAAACTTAACTCCATTTGATTCGGAATGTTTAGGGAATAGTTCAAACTTTCAGTTAACTGGTTAAAAAGCAACTTCCACAGCTGCAACTGAAATAAAAACTGCTGAAGCTTGAAATCTGAAATATGCACCAAAATGCTGGAAATATTCAGCAGGTCAGTCAGCATCTGTGGAAAAAGAAACAGTTAACATTTCAGGCAAAAATCCTTTGTCAGTGTAAACCCAGGATCTACCACTTGAAACAATCATTCTATTTTTACGAAAAATTATCTTTCCACAGAATCTATTGCTGCAATAATGATTTTATTTTTATACATAACTTTCATTTTAATATCATCGTGATTTAAAAAAAATTATTCAGCACTTAAGTAATCAATATTTTCACAACCTCACGTCATTACATATGTTCATATGATATTTCATAAATACAAATGTAAATATTGAAAACAACACTTATTGAACTCCAAATTCTATGAGGAACTGAAACATGAGAGGGAAAAAATATTAAAAATAATTCTGGTAGGGCCAAGATTGAAACAAGTCACAGGTAAATATCAAGAGTTGGATAGGCTAATATAATATCCTTTGTTGATCAAACACAAAGTGCGGGAGGAACTCAGTGGGTCAGGCAGCATTTGTGGTGAGAATAGAAAGGCAGTATTTCGAGTTGGGACCCTTCTTCCGACACATCAAGTCCAAAGAAAGGTCCCGTCCCAAAACATTACCCATCCATTCCCTCCACAGATAGTTCCACACTGAGTTCCTCCAACACTTTGTGTTTTCATCGAGATTCCAACACTTGCATCTTCCTGTAACTCCAGCACCTTGCCTGTTTGAATTTAGTCCCATAATTTTGGTGTATTTAGCTTCTGACGGATGTAGTCATCATATTCAAGATGCCATATCATTGCAAATTGTCATTCAGATTCCCTTGTCATTTTACGATCTTTGTCGGCTTCAATCTTCGACATTCCGCCCCGAACATCCTATGGACAAATCTTTCAACGATTCGTGCAGATGTTGAGGAAATTCAGCCTGGGGTTAAAATGCTGCAGTGGTTCTGCCAAGTCCCTAGTTGTTTTATATTGACTTATGAAGGGTGGAATTTCCATCTGCTCTTAACATGGCAAAGGACAGGCAGGTGATGTGAACATGGCAGCTGTTCCCTGAAATGGCACTCCTGTACTCGCTCCGCAGCTGGGAGCTGCTGAAGCTGGTGGAACCACTAATAGTTTGCGTGGAATCCTTAAGGCCATTTCTCCCACTCCCATCATGTTTAGTGTGGAAATGGAGGTGAAGTGCAAGCAAGTTTAAAGGTAAAAGGAAACAGAAAATGAAGGCTTATGTTTAATTATAGAACCTTTCTAGTTTTTATGATATCCGCTCTCTAAAGCTGTTGAATGGGGGCTAATGTTGAGAACCTGCCCTGCAGGATTAAAATTAAGGTTTCAATGACATTGGGCGGGCTGCACAATAAATGTTCCAGAACTGGTGATCCTTCATCCTGTACAATGCTAACAAGGCGTCCTGCAACTACGATCAATAACATAGTCCACATTACAAAACAATACGTATACAAGGTTTATGCTCATTTATTTTATTTAAAAAATACTGATTTTAATTTTCAAGCAAAAATTATAATGAAGTAAAAATTCCTGGCCCAGCATTGGAAACACAAGCAAAAATCACCACTTGCCCACATTTTGTTAAAAGTAGCAGAGCAATTTGTTTGCACAGGAACTCGAAATCTGCAGGTATTGAGAAGATGTAGAATTACCCAAGTTTATGTCACCTCATTTCACAGTGGGGTGTTTTGAGGTTGCTTCTGTGTGTATATTTACTGAGCTGTATGCCTGGTGCCACTCCCTACAACAGCAGTTCCTCCATGGGCCCACAGAGCCCTCTGCAGGCTACCCTGGGTCACAGCCTACAGCACAAGTGCTACAGACAGACTAATACTGTATTCATCCTGCATAAATCAGAAAGGGAGAATATATTGGTTTCAGTCACTCTGCAAGAGAATTTGCAAATTGAGTCAGTGTAGGAAAGAACTGCAGATGCTGGTTTAAATCGAAGATAGATACAAAATGCTGGAGTAACTCAGCGGGACAGGCAGCATGTCTGGAGAGAAGGAATGGGTGACATTTTGATTCTTCTATCTGAAGAATCAGTCTGAAGAAGTGTCTCGACCTGAAATGTCACCCATTCCTTCTCTCCAGAGATGCTGCCTGTCCCGCTGAGTTACTCCAGCATTTTGTGTCTATCTTTGATAGCTAAGAAACTGATTAAAAGAAGAGAATGTCTCTAATTATACTGTTCAGAGTGTAGTTTCTATACATTCTGTAGTTAATTGTACTTGGGATTGTACTTATTTATGACAATAATTTTACTGAACTGTATGTACATAAGAATGTACTGTAACTGTAACTTAGTACATATGATACTTAGTACTAAGGGAGGAGGAGCCATCTTGGTGAACGGCTGCTAGCCAGCAGCCGTCCGTTTTAATTCGTTTTTTTTAATAGTTTTTAGTGAGTCCTGTTTTTCGTTTGTTGGGGATATGGACTTTTTAATGTGGGGGGGTAGGTCTCAACTTTATTTCTAGGTCCCTACCTGGTCGGTGAGGCAGCTTCTTCTCCGGGCTGCCCGTCGATCCGTCCTCGTGGCCTACCTGCGGGCTTGGAGCGCCGTTTCCTGGCGGGAACCGCCCAGCACCTCGGCCTCGGCGGCGGCACAGCATCGGAGCGCTGGAGCGGAGCGGAGTGGAGCGGGCGATCCCTTGCCTGGGGCGACGCGCTGGAGCTCTGGCGAGCTGGACCGCCGAGAGCAACAACTCCGGGCTGCGGGTTTGCGGAGCGTAGAGGCGGCGCCGACTTCAACAACGGGAGCCTGGGAGCTCCAAACCGGCGCGGCCTTGTCGGCTTCGGCAGCCGCGGGCTCCAACCAGGAAGCGGCCGTTCCAGGTGGCCCAGCCGCCGAGAGGACTCTCCCGACGCCGGGGCAAGACCACCCGGTGAGAGCGGCCAGGGACATCGGGCCTCCGTAGAGGCAATTGCGGTGGCCTCAATAGGCCTGACTTTGGGGTGAACATGGGGTGGGGACTGGACATTGTGCCTTCCCCCACAGTGCTATCCACTGTGGGGGGATGATTTTTTTTTGGTCTATTTGTAGTCTTGTAGGTCTGTGTCCAAGATGGCTGCCGTGAAGAGAGAGTGGACGCTGGCACGATTTGGTTGCCGCTGCTCCCTCTTCACACTGTGTTTTTGATTTTCTGTTTTTGGATTGAATCCTGTTTTTAATTTGTGTCTCTGTGATGTCCTTATTGTTATATTCCGATTATATGTTTACTATGTAAGGTGTCCTTGAGATTTTGTATGAAAGGCGCCCATTAAATATAAAATTTATTATTATTATTATTATATGATAATAAAGAGCCATTGATTGCTAAACTTAAGCTGCTAATCATTGCAAATTACAATTCCTGAATTCCTGCTTCAGGGAGGCTCACAGCATAATCTTAGTATAATTTTAGTGGGATCCCTGACAAATAGTGGGGAATGACCATTATCTGATGAAATGTCAGGAATTCCCTGGTCCAATGAGAATCTGACCCAAATTCACTCCTAATCTGATAATGATTCCATGGATTGGAATGCTGAGCATTTGCTTGTTCCAGTGTTGATGCTGAGGAGCATTGCCACCATGGAACAGCTACAGTTTCAAAGGTCACCCAAGGTTCTTGATTTCACCAGACCAGGGAAATACAGAGGGTCAGGGACCTTCCTCACCAGTCTCCAACGGCCTCCACTGGAAACATGCGGAGTCCAGATAAGAACTCAGAACCACTCAAAAAAGTTGCCCTCTGGGTTCTATTGTCTGACTTTGTAATGGACAGATCAGAGAAGTTAAGACTCCTATATCTGTAATGTGTTCTGTGTCATTCTCTCAGGATAATTCAACTTACTGTAAACCCAGGGAAGGGTCTTCGACCTGAAACATCAGCTGTTTCTCTTCGCAAATATGCAGCCTGATCCGCTGAATAGTTCCACCATTTTCTGTGTTTATTTTGGCTTCCCAGCTTCTGCAGTTTTTTTTTAATGCAATTTTTTTAAATGTTTTTGAAATCTTTGACGTAGGCAAATGAAACAAAGAAGCTTATCGTTACTTGTGCCTGAAATGCAGTCTCATTGTTAATTACACTTATTTAAAAAGAGGTGGAAATCACTGAAAGAATCAAAGGAAAAAATTGGTGGAAGAAATAACAGGTGGAGAAATTATGAAATCTCATATCATTCGTAACAAAGCTTTGCAAATAGCGCGGACCAATTGAATGTTTAATAATACTTCTTTTTTAAATCTCCCTTTTGTTTCACATTTAATTTTAATTGTATTCCATTTTCTAAAACTCCTTAATTCCAGACTGAGAATGCAAAAGTGCAAAAGTGAGTGATTGCTGGAAGAATAAGAGGAACATTGCAGATGCTTCTTCTGCTCTCTGGTGAGAACTACCTGGGTGATTTGCATTAGAACTCAGCCTGTGTGGACTTTTGGAACCAAACCACGTTTTTGCACCACACTCCACGTTGAGTCTGAGCACCTATCATGCTCCCCTAATATACATGTTTCTTAAGCCACGTCATCGATTGCAAGTTACTCAGCTTATGATTAACTTGGAGTCTTGCTTGCTTTGATGTGGCAATCTCAAACAGTTACACAGCTACGTCAAATTCCATATTGCAATCCTGCCCAGCGTCACATTTAGCAAACATAGGCAAGGAAACATGATCCCTTTCTTGGTGGTTGTGATAAAGATATGCAACTATCTCTGCTGATGTAACAATAATATAAATCACAATACCAATACGTGTTGGTACGTGTTCATTAGATAATATTTTATGCATGGTTATATAACTGCTGTCAAATGGCAACAGTCTTAAATGCGTAGCATCAATAGTTATTAGATCTTTTACTGTAAGTGAACAGCACCAAACATCATAAACAGTTTAATTTAGTTTAGTTTATTTAGTTTAAAGGTACGGCATTGAAACAGGCCATTCAGCCCATCGAGTCCATGCCAACCATCACTCACCTGTTCACACATTCTCCACCACTTCTTGGTCGAGGCATCAGAACCAATGACGCCACTGTGCCAGCACAAATAATCTGCATGAAATATCCAAAAACAGTTTCAATTTTTGAATTTTCCCATTTGTACATTTAAATATCGACCATTCATTAACGGCGTGGACAGAAAGCTACTCATCACCGTCATTAGGATTGTATATTGTGCTTTCTCCACTACTCTGTTAAAAACATTCATTTTCACTTGACGTCAATACTGGAGTACAAGTCAATTGCTTTTTTGTTTCTGTTCTATAACCCAGTCTCTCTGTGTATGGCCCTTTCATGGTCTGTATTAGAAAAGAACCTTTTTTAGCACCTAATTATTAAGTATGACAGAATGAGTAATTCACAAGCTTTACTACAAGTGAAACACACAAGGAGTGAAATACCCTGACTTGCTGCATCCTGACATGAAAACCCACTGGCCTCGATTCCTCCCTTTCTTGGTGCCAGTGCAAACATGGACACAAAGACATTCATCTTTACTGATTCTCTAAGCATATGCCACTAACTGCATGTAAAGGGGATTTTAACTCATTTAGTTTGAATTATTCATTTGGGAATAATGGGCACTCAGAATTGTACACATTACTTTGATTCTCCAATTTTTATTAAATCCCAAATATCAGAGCTATTAGTTTTCCCTCATCTGGTTTACCACAGTTTTAAGGTTATTTGGATAAAAATGTAGTTTCAAACAATACCAATTTGCAGTGTATATTTCTATTAAGTTTAGTGATATATCATGGAAACAGGCCCTTCGGCCCATGGATGGACACAAAATGCTGGAGTAACTCAGCGGGACAGACAGCATCTCTGGAGAGAAGGAATGGATGATGTTTCTTAAGAAGGGTCTCGACCCGAAACGTCACCCATTCCTTCTCTCCAGAGATGCTGCCTGTCCCGCTGAGTAACTCCAGCATTTTGTATCTATCTTTGGTTTAAACCAGCATCTGCAGTTCCATCGTACAGCTTCGGCCCATGGGGTCCACGCCGATCATCTTTCACCCGTTCACACTAGTTTAATGATATCCCAACTTCTCAGCAACTCTCTACACATTAGCGGTGTTTTACAGAGGTCAATTAACCCAAAAGCTGTGTAGAAAGAAGCAGCATATGCTGTTTTATACCAGAGATAGACACAAAGTGCTGGAGTAACTCGGTGGAGCTAAAACCTGCATGTCTTTGGGATGTAGGAGGAAACCGGAGCACCCACAGGAAACCTGGGTGATCACAGGGAGAATGTACAAACTCCACACAGACAGCTCCCAGGCTCAGGACCTAACCTGAGTCTCTGGCGCTGTGAAACAGCAGCTTTACCAGCTACGCCACTGTGCCAGGTTCTTGTCGAGGTAGGAGTTGATATGCGCCATAATCAACCTCTCAAAGCACTTCATCACCACAGACGTTAGTGCCACTGGTCGATAGTCGTTGAGGCACGTCACCTTGCTCTTCTTGGGCACCGGTATTATTGATGCCCTTTTAAAGCAGGTGGGAACATCAGACCTCAGAAGTGAGAGGTTGAAAATGTCCGTAAAAACTCCAGCCAGTTGGTCCGCACAGGATTTTAGAACATGTCCGGGTATACCACCAGGTCCAGGCGCTTTCCGAGGGTTCACCCCCCTGAAGGATCTTCTGACGTCGGCCTCTGTGACTGTGACTGAAATACCATCATGGCGAATGGGGGCTCGGGAAGGCAAATCAGTGTTCATCCCTATCAAAGCGTGCTTAAAACGCATTGAGCTCGTCAAGGAGTGATGCTTCACTGACAATTGAGCTGCCTCCTGATTTCGCCTTGTAGGAGGTGATGGCATTCAAGCCCTGCCACAGTTGCCAAACATCCGTCTCATCCTCCAGCTTGGAGCAGGTCCCTTTTGGCCTTTTTGATGGCCTTACCAAGGTCGTATCTAGACTTCTTGTAGACCTCTGTATCTGTATTCCTGCACACCTTTCACTGTGTTATCATTGCCCAATGCTATGATACTTCACAACAATCATCATATTATGATGAAATAATATGTTAAACCATAACATATTTTAGTTAGTTATCCATTGCTAAATAGTATGGTAACAACAATATATCATGAAGTGTTTTGTGAGGTTGGTTATGGAACACATTAAATCCAGCCTACCAAGCAACCTTGGTCCACTTCAGTTTGCCTCCCGCCACAACAGGTCCATGGCTAATGCCATCTCCCTAACCCTCATTCATCCCTGGAACACCTAGATAAGAGAGACACCTACATCAGGCTTCTATTCATAGACCACAGCTCTGCTTTCAATACCCTATCCCATCCAAGCTCATCTTGAAACTCATGGTACTTAGTCAGTGCTCCCCTCTGCAACGGGATCCTCGACTTCCTGACCAACCGACCACAATCAGTGAGGATAGGTGACAAATCATCCTCTACGATAATCCTCAACACAGGTGCCCTGCAAGGATGGGTTCTCAGCCCCACTTCTTTACTCCTTATATACCCATGACTTTGCAACCAAGCGCAATTCCAATTCACTTTACAAATTTGCAGATGACACCACCATAGTGGACTAGATATCAAATAATGACAAGAGGAGTACAGGAAGGATAATGAGAACCTCGTAACCTGGTGCCAAGACAACATCCTTTCCCTCAATGTCAGCAAGACAAGGGAGATTGTGATCAACTTCAGGAAGCGAAGTAGTACACAAACCTTGGTATACATTGACGCCGCCAACGTAGAGAAGGTTGAAAGTTTCACAATTTTGGGAGTAAATATCACCAGCAACTAGTCCTGGACCAACCATATCAAAGCAATGGCCAAGAAAGCACAACAATGCTTCTATTTCCTTAGAAGGCTTAGGAAGTTCGGCATGTCCCCAACTATTCTCACCAACTTCTATAGATGCGCTGTAGAGAGCATTTTATTGGGATGCATCACAGCATGGTTTGAGAACAGCTCCAGACAAAACGACAAGAAATTGCAGAGAGTTGTGGACGTAGCCCAGACCATCACGCAAACAAACCTCCCTTCCATTGACACCATCTATATTTCAGGCTACCTTGGCAAGGCCACCAGCATTATCAAGGACCAGTCTCACCCTGGCCACTCCCTCTTCTCCCCTCTCCCCTCAGGCAAGATATACAGAAGAATGAAAACACACACCTCTAGATTCAGGGACAGTTTCTTTCCAACTGTTGTCAGGCACCTGAGCCATCCTATCACCAACTATAGAGTGGTCCTGAGCTACCACCTACCTCAATGGAAACTCTTGGACTATTTTTAATTGGACTCTACTGGATTTTATCTTGGACTGAACGTTATTCCCTTTATCTTGTATCAGTACACTGTGGACGGCTTGATTGTAATCATGTATAATCCTTTGACTGACTGGATAGTACGTACTGTAACAAAAAAGCCTTTCACTGCACCTCGGTACATGTGACAATAATATACGATCTGACCAATCTAAACTACATTGTGAAAATCATATTACAACTTTACATTCTTCAGAAGGGGACTGTTTACAAATTGTGAAAAATCGAGTTTGTCAAGTATATACACTGAGGACTGTAAATTAAGTATAACAATTAAAAACTGCACATGTTATTTGCACAAAACATGGGAGCCCTGTTTAATGCATATTATTAGAAATAGCTGACCCGGGAGCGCTTTGACGTAGTGTTAACTCGGGGGAAAAAAAAGAAGATTCATGGCTATCTGTCAGTGTTAGCTCACTGAACTAAATGTGCCAGGATCACTAACAAGTCATCAATAGTGCCCCTGTGGAGTATTAGCATGCTTGCCTCGAGAGGCCTAATTGGTTCTAATCTTCCATCACTAGGTAAGCCAAGTGCAAGATGCCTTAATCTTAAAATATCCATTTAGCTCACTAATCTCAAAGGAAGTTATTCACTTACTGATCAATAGACAACTGACAAGTAGGTTGGCTAATGCTAAGCTGATAGCTGGCTTCAGGAACTATCAATGAGCAGAATGTTGGGTGCTATTACGTGCAGCAGATGTGAGTGCATTGCCGCTGTGCACATGACCAGAGAGTGAATAATCGTCCTACTCAGTGAATGATGGCCCCACCATTAAATAGCACTGGGCTTCCTCAGTAATTTAATCATGCTTGACATTAAACATCAGTTTATCATACAGCACAGAAACAGGCCCATCGGCCCAGCTCCTTCATGCCGACCAAGACGCCCCATTTAAGCTAATAAACTAATCCCATTTGCCTGCATTGGGCTCATATATCTCTAAGCTCTTCCTATCCATGTACCCGTCGTGCCTTCAAAAGTTGTTAAGTATCTGCCTCAACTACCCTCTTTGGCTGCTCATTCCATATATTGTGGCTTCCATATTTGTGGCTCATTCCATATATTGTGCCTTCCCCCACAGTGGTATCCATTGTGGGGGGATGATTTTTTTGTCTGTAAGGTAATTCTGTTAGTCTTTGTCCAAGATGGCTGTCGGAAGGGAGAGTGGACGCTGGCGCGCTTTAGCTGCCGCTGCTCTCTCTTCACATTGTGTTTTTGATTTTTTGTTTTTGGACTGAATTCTATTTTTAATTTGTGTTTCTGTGATGTCTTTATTATTTATTTTCTGATTATATGTTTATATTCCTGTTAATCTATGTAAGGTGTCCTTGAGATGTCTGAAAGGCGCCCAATAAATAAAATTTATTATTATTATTATTATATACCCACAACCTTGAAGATGAAATCTTTCTCTACTGGAGCATCCTCTCAGGCTTGAGTGTAGTTCTCTCCTTAGTCCAATGACAGGACCAGAAGAACATAGGATAGGAGTAGGAGGAGGCCAGACATCCCTAGAGATGACAGAAACGTTGGCAGATCTAATCTTGATGTGCCAGGTCCACATTTTCCTTTACTCTCCAAAGGTCCAAAAGTATTTTTGTCTCAGCCTGAATATTTACAAAGATTCAGTCTCCCCAGCCCCAGTTTTCCTTCTCCTCACAGTGCTCCTGCCGACCATTAACACTGGACTTGCTGTCATTGACTTCTATACTAAGTACCAGCCTCCCACATTCCTCACTACAGCATCGGATCCCATCCCTCTGTCAATCTAGTTTAAGCCATCCCGAGTAGCACTAGCAAACTTGGTCACCAGGATATTGGTCCGCCTCCAGTTTAGGTGCAACCTGTTCCTCTTGTCCAACCCACCGCCACCCCAGGGGATACCAATGTTTCAAAAAGGTGCATCCTGCAGCAACTGCTCAGCCATGCATTCATCTGTCCGATCTTCCTATTCCGACCATCATTAGCACGTGGCACCATTAGTAATCTGGAGATTATTATTCTTGAAGTCCTGCATTTTAAAGTTTTGCTGAACCCTCCGCATTCATTCTGCTGCACCTCACCCTTATTCTGGCCTAAGTTATTTGTGCCCATGTGCATAACGACTTCTGGCCGCTCACCCTCCCCCTTGGGAATGTTCTGCAGCCGATTCAAAATATCTTTGACCCTATCAACAGGGAGGCAACGCATCATGCTGCCACAAACTCTCCTGTCTGTTCTCCTAAATAACGAGTCTCCCACCACTATATCCCCTGTCTGACTTCACCATACTCTGCTGTGCCTCAGAGCCAGACTTGGTACCACAGATCTGACTGCTGCTGCTGCTGCTGCTGCAACTCCAGTGAATGGTCACCAAGAGTATCTGTTTTCAAAGAGCATTACTCCCACTCCCTGCCTACTCTTTTTCATGGTGGTCACCCATTTACTTCATGCCTGTGTCTTAGGTGTGACCACCACACTATACCTCCTATCTTGGAAGCCCTCATAGTCTCCCGGACAATCCTGAGATCATTCAGCTTGAGCTGCAACTGGATGCAGTTGGGATGGAATGGAATGGAACACTTTATTGTCACATGTGACTAGACACAGTGAAATTCTTTGCTTGCATACCCAATGTATACGAATAGCGGCTACCTATGGCTCTGACAATGCTACATGCAGTTCCCACAGATGCGGTCCTCAGGGCCACTGGATTTTTCCAAGACTTCCCACATCCTGTAGGAGGCGCGTACCAGTGGTCTACCTGTCCTCGTGAAAGAGCGTGATTGTTCGCACACAATACATGAAGGGTCTTATCAACCACACTATGAATTCTATAGCCATCATTTTTATAACAGTCAGATAATATACGCACAACCTTCATCTTCTCTTGGAGGGAAGTAAGTCCCCTGTCAATATATGTTACTTTCCACTGGAAATCACATGGTAGTGAAATTCACAAGGGGTTAGTTATAGACAATAGACAATAGGTGCAGGAGTAGGCCATTCGGCCCTTTGAGCCAGCACCGCCATTCAATGTGATCATGGCTGATCATCCCCAATCAGTACCCCGTTCCTGCCTTCTCCCCATATCCCCTGACTCTGCTATCTTTAAACGCCCTATCTAGCTCTCTCTTGAACGCATCCAGAGAACCTGCCTCCACCATGTTCCCGACTGAGGCAGAGAATTCCACAGACTCACCACTCTCTGTGAGAAAAAGTGTTTCCTCGTCTCCGTTCTAAATGGCTTACTCCTTATTCTTAAACTGTGGTGCCTGGTTCTGGACTCCCCCAACATCGGGAACGTGTTTCCTGCCTCTAGCATGTCCAAACCCTTAAAAATCTCATATGTTTCAATGAGATATCCTCTCATCCTTTTAAACTCCAGAGTGTACAAGCCCAGCTGCTCCATTCTCTCAGCATATGACAGTCCAGCCATCCCAGGAATTAACCTTGGAAACCTACGCTGCACTCCCTCAATAGCAAGAATGTCCTTCTTCAAATTAGGGGACCAAAACTGCACACGATATTCCAGGTGTGGTCTCACTAGGGCTCTGTACAACTGCAGAAAGACCTCTTTGCTCCTATATTCCTCTTGTTAAAAGGCCAACATGCCATTCGCTTTCTTCACTGCCTGCTGTACCTGCATGCTTACTTTCATAGACTGATGAACAAGGGCCCCCAGATCCCTTTTCCCAACTTGACACCATTTAGATAGTAATCTGCCTTCCTGTTTTTGCTACCAAAGTGGATACCTCACATTTACCCGCATTAAACTTCATCTGCCATGCATCTGCCCACTCCCCCTACCTGTCTAAGTCACCCTGCATTCTCATAGTTTAAAGAACAAATGGCCAAGATAATTCTAATTATCAAATACTTATTTAATGAGGGGTGAAGCCTGGCCAATCTTTTCTTTTAAAATAATATACTGCCCAGAATGCACTAATTAAGTACTGGATATACTTGCCAGAGGGCAAAATTGTAATTTTGAATTTTACCTGTGACACTTTCCTTTCATGTCTATCTATTTTATTTATTATGAATTTATGCACAATTTTTAAAAATCTATTTCCATTTTATCCTTTCAAATTAATGTCAGATATTTACAAGGTGATCTATTTTGAAACCTATAATCATGTGACCACAGGTGAGGAATGCACACGTCAGGGAGGTTTGATCAATTATTTGCATTTTGTGTGAGACATTTAAAAATATATATCTTCACTAGAAAGGAACGTGATTTTAAACATATGCCCCTGATTAAATCAGCTTATTGATTTGTATTAAAAAATGAACCAGATCCACCGATAGTTTGGCCTCCATATACAAGCAGTGTCCCACTAAAAGGACAGTGCGTATTCACAGAATCAGCTTGGATCCTTCCAGAAGGACTCAGAAATTACCAGGTCTGCTGAGTGCTGCAATGAATTTCTGTATTCAGTCTGCCTTCAAGAAGGCAGACATAAAGGCTGAAGGCCCCGCCGCTGATTGGTTTAAACGTGGCGTCCACTCCTAAAATGTCTTGTTAAAATGCATCTAGATGAATGCTCAGACGAGCGCTTGTATTTCCTTGGTAACCATTTGCTCTCTGCAATGTCAGCCTAAGAATAAAAATACACAGGCGTCAAATATTGTTTTCTGCATTCATGGAAACGTCTGTCACGATAGTAAAAAAAACCTTCTGTTTCGTTTCAAGAATAACAATTTGTTTGCGTACTTCGTACAGCACCAGCTTGTCATGTTAATATTTACAATGTAGCTGGTTATAATTTGAACGTAGTAGGCAACACACTGTGTTCAGTAAGTGAGCGTTAACAGATTTTCTGCAGAATGTATTGTTTTCTAAAGAGCCACAATGTCTTTTGAAGGACAAGTGCCCGCAGTTCTTCGTCCAAGAGCCTGCAAATTGTCATTCTAGGTGCTGCACGCGTACTCTTGCCTAGCCACCCACTCATCCCTTACCCACTCTCTTTAATCGGCTGTTGTCTTATTATGCTGAATGACAACTCGCTTCCCGTTTGTCAAGTCCTTTCACTCTCGGACAAGTCAGGTTTTTTTTTTGCTTTAATAGGAAGCTGCGAGTCGGTGCAGAGGCACGGTCATCCCTGTTCGCCTCCTAGTCTGTTCCGTGATACGAGGGAAAGGGTTGCAGACTTACAGTGCGGGAGAACCCTGTTGACGTGCAGTACTTACGTTTGTCATGCTTCACCTCAGAGTCCTGCTTGCGTAAGCAAGTCAATACGCCTCCAGATGGGGTCTTCCAGAAATCCCGTGGAAATGCTACCTGCATTTTAAACAGGCGGGTTGTCTCCCGAGGTTGCTTTCAGAAGCAGAGCTGCTCAAAAACGGAAAAGGAGGGCAATTCAGAGTTACGAATGCAACAGGGGAGCCCCTGCAGTAAAAATATGCTGAATTATTCATTCCTTACCTCTAATTGTTCCATAAGAATGCAGCACACTGCTGCTATCAGCCCCATTCACCATCACTTATCTGCAAGAAACCTTGATGAATTTATAATGCAATCTGCTCTGGTTAGGGTTGGATTCATTTTAAACACGTGTCTGTTTTTAAAACGTAGAACTATTCCCCTTTTCTCTCAAATGGAAATCCTGTCTTCCTGCATTTAGCAGTCTAATATTCTCCATTGAATACATTTTCGACTCATGCAAGCATTTTCATAGTTACCGCACCAATAATTAACATTTATTTAACGGTTTGGTGCAGAGAAGGATGCATCATAAGATGCAACACAGGATAGATTGAAAACCTGATCAAGAACTGGTTGTAAATAATTATCTTAAAGAAGAAGGGTGAATTGATGAGGGAAAAGAGTTGGTGGAAGGAATTCCAAGCTGGGGGACTTAGCTGGCCAAAGGACATGCTGGCAGTTGTGGTGTGAAGAGCAATACATACACATCATGTCAGAATTAGAGCATTAGAGGTTGCAAGGAGGAAAATAATACCAAAATAATGAGGGTTACAGCCTTGGAAACATTTAAAAGGGAAAGTAATGATTCTAAATTGGAGGTTTTGAACCAGTTAGCAATTGAGAACCAATGTAGGTCAGTATGAAATACTAAATGTCAATGAAATACTTATCCAAGTTAACAACTATGAAGATGCTGACGTTAATTCGAAATTCAGTCAAAATTCAACATCCAAGCCTTTTTAAAGGGCCCATGGCGGACAATTTTGGATACAATCATATGTTTTCCAGTTAGGATTGGTGTTCACCACCCCCTCCCCAGGAATTTTCCCCTGCAACCGCAGAAGATGCAACAGCTGTCCCTATACCTCTTCCCTGGAGTCCATCCAGGGATCCCTACAATTGTTTCAGATGTGGTTGAGGTTCACTTGCACCCCCTCCAACCTCATGTACTGTATCCATTCTCGGTATGTACGTTTCGCTGAACAGCCACGATCCATCCACTTAGGCCTACGTGATCTCCCGGTTGCCAAAGATTTTATCTGCCCCTCCCATTCCCACACTGACCTGTCTGTCCTGGGTCTCCTCTACTGTTTAAGTGGGTCTAAATTGGAAGAACAGCACCTCATATTTCACTCGGGCAGCTACAACCCAGCGGTATGAATATTGATTTCTCTACGGATCTTGCCTCTCGACTCAGAGCTTTGGGACCAGGAGGTTTTGGCAATATTAGGCAAGAGATATCAGGAGATGGTGTTTACAATTGCTTCCCTGACCTTTGGGAAATTGAATGCAGTTTTAGAAAAGTCTGAGCGACCAGCTTTGGAGTTCTAATCACGGGGACAATCGATATCTACTTGTAGTAACCATGCAATTAAGATATTCCGAAACACCGGAAGAGTGTGATAAATCTGTTCGCATGGCTGCATTTTAATAGAATAAGGTAAAGTAAATTAGATAAAGCAGGGAATCCCATTGTTGTGAAATCAATGTTGGATTAAAAACCAAAATGTCCGATGCATCGATGTATTAATATAAGAGAAATGTGCTTCATGGATTGTTTGGTTTTAGAGATACAGCGCAGGTCCGTCGGCCCACCCAGTCTGCACCGACCAGCGATCCCCGCAAATTAATGCTACAGGCACTCGAGACAATTTACATTTATACCAAGCCAATTAACCTATAGACTTGTACGTCTTTGGAGATTGTATTGTGGGAGTCATCACAACACCACAGCCAGTCACTCCATTTTGAGAGGCCTGGTCAGGCTAAATGGCAAGGAAGGAACTATTTGCCTTAACATTAATTTGGAGACAGAGATTCAAGATAATTGTGAGCAAAATGACTAGGGGATTTGTTACGGTTTATTCTAAAGCAGGACCCAAGAACCATTGTTCTCAGGCAGGGCCGGATTTACATATAAGCTTCACAAGCTTAAGCTTAGGGCCTCGAGATCTAGAGGGGCCTCGTCCTCGTGTATAAAACTTTTGACATAGTGGCGTTGTTACAAAACCTACCATCAGTGGCACTCCCCGGGGTCTTCCACCATCGATTCCACCGACCCTCGCCACCCCACCGCCCTCCAGCAGCCCGCAGCCATTGCCATACCTGCAGCCTCGACTCAGTACCGGGCCTGAAGCTTTCACGCTGCAACCTCCCACTCCCCTGGGTTTGACTGCACTGGGTCCAAGTGCCAGTCCCCCCAACCCTGGTAACATCAGTGGCTGTTCCACTGGGTCTTCCCCATCCACCTCAAACCATGTGACCCCAGCTCTTCCCCACCCACACTACAGTCTTCATACCCCCCTCCTCCTTGACCTAATGTCCATGATTAACCAGCATGCACCAAGACGTGGCAACACTTGTGTACTGCCTAGGTGAGTAGGAAGGAACTGCAGATGCTGGTTTAAACCGAAGATAGACACAAAATGCTGGAGCAACTCAGCGGGACAGGCAGCATCTCTGGAGAGAAGTGAATCACAAGTGGTGAATCAATCTGTCACATCATTGATAATGCAGTGCAGGAAAAAAAATTGTATTCCGGAAAGACGTTAGCAGTATTTAGGCAAAGCAAAGTAAATGTGGCAAAATGGCTCCAGACAACTGACAACATGCAAGACTTAAAAGAAGCAGCGATAAAGAAAGGAAGTATTTATCCCGCAGTCACTGTTTGATCTTCCATTTCAGGAATGTAAAGCAGCGGAGTTCAAAAGACGAAGACATTGTCTTGAAAATGAGCAATCCTTGAGCGTGTATATTCCAGTCACAACAATTCTCCGCCAAGGTTCTTGCAGTGTTGTTGTAAAGTATGTGAAATATTGTAACAAATCAGATCAAAGGAGGTGGGCACCTCATCCAGAATCACCGATCAAGGGTGCACAACTAGGTCGACTGAAGTAGGATAACATTGCTGGAGATTTTGAATCAGCATTGCAAGCAGCGACACAGGCTGTGGGTCAGACTAATGAATCATAGCTGATGACAACCTGTTTATTAAATATTTATTGTTAAACATGTCCTCAATGGATTGGGGAAAAAATACGGCCTGCCGAGCCTTATCTAGAGCCTTAAAACGGAAAGGAATTACTAATTAATGTAGACTTAGGATTTATTTAGACCGAGATCCACATCTCAGCTGTAGTAGAGGGGCTGAAGTCACATCACAAAAGTTCAGAGGTTGCCAGGTATTTTCATTTCAAAATGGCGGTCCTAATAATGACCGTAATAAAGATTGAAAATAATTTAATTAGAAATTCGTTATCACAAAAAAACAAGCTAATTGGTCTTCTTCAATTAACCTTTCAAGGCATCAGCATAGTAGCTGTCTGCGTTATGAATGTTTTTGATCCAGTATTTGACGAATAGTTTATTCTGTGGTCTGATTCTAAATGTTTTAGTTTTGTAACATGAATGGATCTGTAAATCTGGAGCCCCACTTCGATCAGCTGAAGGGTTAACACTGTTTTTATTTCTCCAGCAATATAAAAGTGACTCGCTGAACATTTCCATCCTATTCTGGTTTCATTACTAAGTATTATCTTTACCTGGCTGGAGACCAAAAGATGCATCTAGAATACCTGTATGCACAGTCTCATTAACACGTGGTTCCCAACGTGCAAAATAATCTAGCCTAACATTTCAGTGCAAAACCGAAAGTGTGCAACTTCTTTAGAGGCACTGTCCTACGATAATTAGACTGCCTGCACTCGCCAGTAAATGGGAAAGAACCCAGAGCTGTAATTCAGAGAACCAGAGAGTAATCCTCCATGCCCCAAATTAACATAATTGAAATAGATTGGCCGACAAGTTTAAATTCAGCAATTAAAGTGAGCTATAATGGTAAAGATGCTATACCTGTGTCAGATTCCAGTTACAATCAGGGAGGTCAACATTTCCAAGGGTGAACTTGTACCTTCTGCTTCTGAGATGGTTCCTTGGGATTGATGGAAACTTACTCCATTTTGTGGATTTTAAGGAGGCTAACAAGGCAAATGTGGGGACCAGAGCAGGATGTGGCTAATGGGGAGGGGGTGTAGGTAGTTTATGAGGTGGTCCACTTTTATGTCGATTACCCAAGACTTTTATTTGATTCCGATGCATTATCATAGGTTTTGTCAATACCATCTCAAACACTCCTTCGTCAATTTGTGTGAATATAGGCCAGACGTTCATCGGAGTCAGTGGGAATATTGTACTCCTTCAGTGAAGCTTTGTATACATATATGAATTTTATTACCTTAGTCTCCCCGATGAGTACATGCCCCAATCAGCATCAATGGTGCCAAAGTGGAAATGGTTGAGAGTTTCGAGTTCCTAGGAGTAAACATTACAAACAATCTATCCTGGACCAATCATGTTGAATTCAAGTGTCTCCGACAACTCTTTCAAACTTCTACAGATGCCCCCATTGAAAGCATACTGTTGGGTGGCATCACTGCTTGGTTTGGAACAGCTCTGCCAAAGGCCTCAAGAGATGTGAATGTAGCATTTGGTACTGGTGAGACAGGTCACGACTGGGACTTGATGATGGGGATTAGTGGAGACTGGCATGGTGACTGAGTGTTGGGAGGAGGGAAAGACCTGGTGTCAGTGGGTACGGAGAGACCAGCACTTGGCGTTGGTGGGGTGGCGGAGATTCGGTATTTGACGGAGAAAGAGACCAGCATTTGTTATTGAGGAGATTCAGGGTCTGTCAGAGTTCTGAGTCTGGGTTTGTGGAGGTTGGGGTGTCACAAGATCTGATGGGGAAGTGCAGAGAGTAGGGCTCCAGAACAACGGCAAATAATGTACATGCCGAGCAGGTGTCCTAGTCTAATCCTGTGTAGATAAGACCATGTTGCCGGCGCGTATCCAGAGGCAGTCAGCCACCAAATAACCCCCCATCACACCGAAGGAATGTTGCTCAGGGAATCATATCCTCCTGTACGCTCCCATATGGAAAAAAAATCAAGATGTAAGGGTGACTGTTTCTAAATATCTGTTTGAATTTCCACTTAACAGAGTAAAACAGGATTACTTTTACTCTGGAAAAGTAATAATTTTTCAGCTGAATTATGTTGATCAACATGGGGTCATGCAATTGGATTCATAAACCCAATCTGCATTCCATGTACATCTTAATCACCCAAATGATGCTACATAATTAAAAAAAACAGTTCAGCCCTCAGAAATATTCAGAAGATAAAGTTTGTAAAAGCCATTCGGGCAAAGGAGAACCTTCCGCAAGTATTCTAATTCTTTCGGCAGTATTTTAAATTCTGCTCACATCTTGGGCTCCACAATCTTGCTGACCCGTGTATGCACTTTGTAAGGAAGTCTCTTATTTGAAAACAAATTACATTCAGCTATCATTAATTAAATGCTTGCCTAAATATAACAATAATTAAGATATTTAGATATAAAACCAAGGAATTATAAAATCCTAGCAGTGAAAACCCAATGTCATTGAGTTAAGAAAAATACTGATATTCCCTTAATTTTGATTGCAAGAGGAATCACATTTCTGTCAATTCCAGCATGACTGAAAGATGCAGCAACAGTATTAAGTTACTTTACCAAAAGGAAGTGAATTTGGGGAAAAAATACACAATGAAAACCAGATGAAGTTCTTGGCAGCCTTCAGGAGTTACGATATGTAAATACAGAACATCCTCCTTCCTACCAGGCAATTGTAAATAGACTCCAAGTACTCATGTGTCAAAATGTTTCAAGGATGACTAGGTTTGAATTCAAGTTACAACACACTCACAATAACAGTGTGAATTACTGTAAGCCTATCGTACTGCTTGTTTTTGTCGAAAACTTTTGTAAAGTTAATAAGTGACCAACTTAATTTGCTACAAATATTTAAACGTGGACAGGGGGACAGGATCATTCTGTCCTGCTGTTAAGCAATGTACCTTATGAGAAAATTGTGTTCTATTCATGGCACAAAGATTTTCGAGACAGAATTGTTAGTTCATTTAAAACTACCAAGTTACTCCATAAATATTGGCTTACAGTAAGTCCTGTACTTCAAGACTACTGTGTGATTTATCAATGTGTAACCAATTCAGTCTACTTTGAGGCATTTTGCAAACCATTAAAACATGTTGAACGCACATTCCTGTATGAAGGAATTACACTGAAAATAAAAATTTTATTCCTACGTATGACATCTCCCCATTGTCCAACCAGCTAGCAATAAAATATATGAATTTAATACTGTAATGAAGGGATTATATTCATTGAGAGCCTTAGTAAATCTCACATTTCTTTCTGTGCTTTTTTCACTTGCAGACAGGCCAAGTACAGAAATAATACACTGTTTATTTTAATATACTGGTTTTCAACAGACTTGGAGACACCAAGTCTTTGAAAGGCAGTCTGGATTTTCTGTGGAGAAACATGGTCATTACGTACTGGCTCCAAATTTCCCTTCATTACCTCTTAACATTGGGTACCAGTGGATGCCAGCCATAATCTTGAGGAAGAGGGAAATAGAAACTCTGTCAAAATGACTATTTTATAATTTTACATGAAAGAATTATTTAAAAAAATAAAGACAGTGCAGTTATTTTGTGCCACACTAGGAGCTCGTTGCCGAAAATCTACTCAAAGTTCATCATCAGTCACAAGTCATGGATTCATGGAGCTACAGAGCGTGGAAACAGGTCCTTCGGCCCAAGTCTTCCATGCTGGCCAAGTGTCTTTTAAATGTGTTCAATGTCCTCACTTCTATCATTTCCTCTGGTAGTGTATTCCATGTACGCACCACCCTCTGTACGAAAACGTTGCCCATCGGATCCTTTTAAAGCTTCTTCTTCGCACCATAAACATATGTTCTCTAATCTTAGACCAATAACCTTGGGAAAATACTGTGCCTATTCATATTACCTATGCTGCCACTCATAATTTTATAAACCTCTTTAAAGCCACCCCTCAGCCCCCTAAGTTCCATGGGTAAACAAAATCTAAAATGACTCAAAATGCTGGAGTCACTCAGCAGGTCAGACAGCATCTCTGGAGAAAATTAATAGCTACCGTTTCGGGTTGAGACCCTTCTTCGGTCTGAAGAAAGGTCACAACCCAAAATGCCACCTATCCATTTTCTCCAGAGATACTGCCTGCCATGCATGGCAAGGTTAAGAATCAAGCAGTTACTCACACAGGCAGTAGATGCACATACACACATACGTACAAGCACACACACATGAACACGCGCACACACACATATACAAACACACACACACACACACACACACACACACACACACATGCACACACGAGCACAAGCACACACACACACACACACACGGCCATTTATGCAACTGATCTGTGTGTGTTCCTTTCAGGTCTAACACCTTCCCAGTGATCAGCACAATAAAAGCCAGTAGTTGGAGCTCTTGTGGAAACTGCATATGTCCCACTTTTGTGCATGATTCTATATGTGAACCACCATACTCCTTAGCTTTGTATATTTTTGGTCAACATAGGCACAAAAACCTGGAGTAACTCAACGGGTCAGGCAGCATCTCTGGGAAAAAGGAATAGGTGACATTTTGGGTCGAGACCCTTCATCAGACTGTGTGTCAGGGAGGGAGAAAACTCATGAGAAGGTGCAGAATAAACCAAAGTGTGGTGAGGCAAGGCAGGACTCTGCTTTGTTCTGTACCTTCTCATACCTCTAATGTCCCCCCCAGTGAGACACAACATACTGGAGTAACTCAGCGGGACAGGCAGCATCTCTGGAGAGAAGGAATGGGTGATGTTTCGGGTCTAGACCCTTCTTCCGACTGAGAGTCAGGGGAGAGGGCGACACAGAGATAAGGAACGATAAATGTGAAAACGAGAGATCAAAGGGGATGAGGTTCAAGGATAATGTAGAATAGAGCATTGTTATCTAGAAGTTGACAAAGAAGCATACAGAGATAAAATGTAATTGGGGGGCAGTTAGACTGGTCAGAGTACTGGGAAGGGGAAGGATGCAGAGAGAGGAAAAGGGTTACTTGAAGTTAGAGAAGTCAATGTTCATACCGCTGGGGTGTAGGCTGCCCAAGCAAAACATGAGGTGCTGTTCCTCCAATTTGCTCTGGACCTCACTCTGACAATGGAGGAGGCCCAGGACAGAAAGGTCAGTTTGGGAATGGGAGGGGGAGTTAAAAGTGTTTAGCGACTGGGATATCAGGTAGGTTTAGGCGGACTGAGTGGAGGTGTTCAGCGAAAAGATCGCTGAGCCCGCGCTTCGTCTCGCCGATATATAAGAGTCTTGACCTAAAACATCACCTATTCCTTTTCTTCTTGCCTGACCCGCTGAGTTACTGTAGCATTTTGTGTCCATCTTTGGTATAAACCAGCATCTGCATTTCCTTCTTACATATTTTTGGTCAATGTCATTTCTCTGCCGGTGTGTTGGCACATGCACACAAAAGAGTGAAATCCAATGTTGATGCATTGATGTTTAGATGAGTACAATTGGCATAACTCACATTATTATATAAATAATCTGTATTAAGATTCATGTGAAATCGATAGTTCAGTCACTAACCAACTATTTACATGTAAAGGGATGAAGTTGAAGCTTCAGTGCTCGCAACAAATGTGACTAATTGAACGTTGCTGGACATCAGAAAGAAATAGGACTCAATGTGTCCCAAGACTGAACGCATTTTGCTTCTTTGTGAAGGAGGTCAAATCATTTCTCAGAAATCTATTATTTGCGTTTCAACTAGTTTTCACTTGTGGTTTTGCAATCTGCTGTATTCATAACCAAATTTCTACGTTGTTCGACTGTTTGAAGTAACTCATGGTTTAGGGTTAATAGTCGCCAGTTAAAAGTAAATATCTCCACAGAAAGGATCACTAGAAAAAGGATTAAGTGGTAACAACAACTGAGACACACTCAGTATTTAAAATGCTGGAAACATTTTTACATGTTATTTCCCCCATAACCAAAAACATCAATATTCTTTGCAGGCTTACGTTACCTCACTTCCCCACCAGTCAAACAGTTGCTATCACAGGTTGCATCATCACAACAGACACACAGCATTCATGTGAATGCAATACCATTTTTTTAAAACTTCACTTTAAATTATATAACACTTTTCATGGGATTAATAACTTCAAAGATCCCCCTTGCTGAATACTTTGGAAAATTCCAATCTGAGTGGGTTCAATGTTCCCACATAATTGAATGTCTCCAATCTCTGTAAACTTCCAAATAGCTATTTGTTCCTAACATTTCTAATGGTTGTTGTGTTCTCATTTAAAAGGAAGTTTAAGTGCAGAGGTAAGCACTATGAATGTTAAATACTTCCCTGAAAGAATCCCAAGAACATTAAATTTACGTATGTTCCTGTTTATAAATGTTCCCATGGCACAATCTTAACTAGCTGTTTACTAACTTGACATTCCTAATTCTCTTTTCATTCATCGCGAGGTCATAGAGCTGTTGGAATTGACAAAAGTCTCCCAAAATAATGGCCGTGTGTGATCCTCTGGAACGTGGAAAAGAGCTCTCATATAAACAGTTCTATATCTGTTGTTCATCGACGTTTCTTTATTTACCAATCTATCTGCTTTCTGGGTTTGTTTATTTTAGTTCAGTTTAGTGTACAGATACAGCACGGAAACAGGCCCTTCAGCCTTACCGAGTCCGCGCCTACCAGTGATCCCCGCGCAATGACATTATCCCACACAGTAGGGACAAATTACAATTTTACCAAGCCAATTAACCTACAAACCTGTACGTCTTTGGAGTGTCTGAGTAAACTGGAGCTCCCGGAGAAAACCCAGGCAGGTCACAGAGAGAACTTACAGACAGCGCCTGTAGTCAGGATCAAACCCGGGTTTAGGCCACCGTAAGGCAGCAACTGTACCTCTGCGCCACCATGCCACTCCTTTTTAATCATAAAAATACTTCAGAAATCATACAGGAGCTACATTTTTCTTAATTTTTTGTGCCAGTGTTCTTCTTTACAATTAAAAAGTTCAAGTTCAAGTTCAAGTGAGTTTATTGTCATGTGTCCCTGATAGGACAATTAAATTCTTGCTTTGCTTCAGCACACAGAACATAGTAGGCATTTACTACAAAACTGATCAATGTGTCCATATACTATAATATAAATATATACACACATGAATAAATAAAATGATAAAGTGCAAATAACAGATAAGTGGTTATTAATAATCAAAGTTTTGTCCGAGCCAGGTTTAATAGCCTGATGGCTGTGGGGAAGTAGCTATTCCTGAACCTGGTTGTTGCAGTCTTCAGGCTCCTGTACCTTCTACCTGAAGGTAGCAGGGAGATGAATGTGTGGCCAGGATGCTGTGGAAAAAACAACCTTTTCATGCTATTTATATCTTCAAAGTGCATCCCATGTGGACAGTCAATGCATGACAAAACTCTAATACTTGACAAAAACCTTTGACATCAGAAATGTCGTGCAATTCTTCAGCTTAGTGGGAGGATAAGTGGTGGCATTCATAAACTTCAGCAGGCTTTGCAGCCTCAGTAATTATTACAACCCACTATTATTACAGTGCAGCAATATCTCAAACAAGTCTCACCCATTACTGGCACCTTGGACACTATGACAACATCTACAGAGTCAAAGGGTTCTCATTTAAATAATGGTAACTTTAATGCAGAGGTAACTACTGCATATGTTAAAAGAATACCAGCCACATCTAGTTATTTAAGTGATGCAGCTACATACAATATATCCACAGCACACTACTTAGCCAGTTACTTTGTATCTCGACCACAGGCCTCGATCACTATGATAGCCTCCGTTGTTATTGCAATGCCGTTCATTGCTATCACTGCTGCAGATATTATGGTCTTTATTCATTATTATTGCTACTGTTGCTGCTACTATGACCTCAGGTATTAATAGAATTGCAGCCACATTTACAGCTGTTCCAGGTGCTCGTTTGAAGTATTCACATAACAACTTGTCATAAACAAACTGGTTTGTATTTTTTTAATAAATTGGTTGACATTTTGACTGTGACTTAATGGTACACTGTTAGAAAATGTGTAGCCGTGCATTAATACATATGGAAACACGAAGAACTGCAGATGCTAGTTTAATACACAAATGCACAAAACGACAAAAAGTGCTTGAGCAACTCAGCAGGTCAGGCAGCATTTCTGGAGAATATGGATAGGTGATGTTTCATGTCAAGACCTGATTCCCGGTCTTTGGACTGATTGTAAGGGGGGGGGGGGGGAGAAGAAAGGTGCAAAGGGGCAGAGGCATGAACAAAGCGTGGCAGGTAATAGGTTTACATAGGCAAGGATTTTTGTCGATAAGCAAATAGTTGGAACAAAGGCCAAAGATGAGAACAGAAGGTGTGAGACAAGTTCGAAGCGCTGTCGATTGTGAAGCCAGAGGCAGGAAAGTGGCAGGGGGGTGGTGGGAGGCCAGAGGGTGGAGAGGGGGAAGTGAAGGGGGGGGGGGGGGAGAGGAGTGAAGATGGGGGTGGTGAAGGGGGGGTTGAGGGGGGAGGAGAGGGAGGTAGAAGAAAATTTGAGAGGAGGTGATAGTTAGAAGTTACCTAAAATTGGAGAATTCAATGATCATACTATTTGGTTGTAAGCTACCCAAGTGGAATATAAGGTGCCATTCCTCCAGTTTGCTTGTGGCCTCACTCTGGCAACAGAGGAGGCCCAGGACTGAAAAGTCAGTGTGGAAATGAGAATGGAAGTTAATATGGTTAGCAGCCAGGAAATCTGGTTGGCCTTGGCAGACAGAGAATTGCTTACCAAGAATGGTATACAGTGTTCATATATGATAGCGTGCAATGAAAGCGGTTAAGATAACAAGATAGCAAGATGCAAGGGAAAGTGCCCGGGGAGGGGGTGTAACAAATAGTCCTCCGTCATTTTCGCCACCTCCAAAGTGACCGCACCACTTGCCACATCTTCCCATCTCCCCCCTGTCTGCTTTCCGCAGAGACCGTAACTCCCTGGTCAATTCTTCCCTTCCCTCCCGCACCACCCCGGCCACTTTCCCTTGCAACCGCAAGAGATGCTACGCTTGTCGCTTTACCTCCCACCTCGACTCCATTCAAGGACCCAAGCAGTCGTTCAAGGTGCGACAGAGGTTCACCTGCATCTCCTCCAACCTCATCTATTGCATCTATTACATCCGCTGCTCTAGATGTCAGCTGATCTACATCGGTGAGACCAAGCGTAGGCTTGGCGATCGTTTCGCCGAACACCTCCGCTTGGTCCGCATTAACCAACTTGATCTCCCGGTGGCTCAGCACTTCAACTCTCCCTCCCATTCCGAATCCAACCTCTCTGTCCTGGGCCTCCTCCATGGCCAGAGTGAGCACCACCGGAAATTGGAGGAGCAGCGCCTCATATTCTGCTTGGGCAGTCTGCACCCTAGCAGCATAATCATTGAATTCTCCAATTTCCAGTAGCCCTTGCTGTCTCCTCCCCTTCTCAGCTCTCCCTCAGCCCTCGGGCTCCTCCTCTTCCTTTTTCCTTCTTCTCCCCGCCCCCCCCCCCCCCCCACTCCCCCCCCCCCCCCCACTCCCCCCTCCCCCCCACCCTACATCAGTCTGAAGAAGGGTTTCGGCCCAAAATGTTGCCTATTTCCTTCGCTCCATTGATGCTGCTGCACCCGCTGAGTTTCTCCAGCACTTTTGTGTACTGAGACCATATTGTCCCAGTAGTACCTGATGAATGTCATCTTCAAAATAATGTGGGCCAAGGTGTTCTAATAATGTTCCAACAGAGGGGTGGCAAGATCTCATCTCGCAGCAGTCACCACTGAAATTACATTATTGGTGCAGTAGCAACATGATAGGAAGCTCACGAGTGATATTCTGACGTTACCTAAAATGGCCTAGAACTAGTTGTTGGCACATTTCATCCCAGAAGGAAAATATCGTTTGCATAATGCAGTGAGAAAAAACCCATTTGTTGTGTAATTTAATTTTAATCAAGTGTAACTTATGTTTGTGTGCTTGCATGACTCAATACTTGCAAGTTTTTTGTAGAGCACATGTGGTTTCCTTTATGTAATCTTGGTCTGGACCTTCTCTTAAACTATTGTTTATTTTGACGATGATTTGAGGTTAACATTGGACCATTAGAGCCACGTGCCAACTAACGCTCATTTGTACCCATTACTTTGAGAACCCATTTGGGTCTTATTTTCTGGATGTGTACCCAGTAGAATTCTCTACACATCACACTGCCTCACCAAGGCCATCTGCTTAATCAAGGACCAGTCTCACCCCAGTCACTCCTTCTTCTTCCCTCTCCAATCAGGCAGGAGATACAAAAGTTTAAGAAAGCATAGCTTCAGATTCAGGAACAGTTCCTTCCCAGCTGTTATCGGGGAAATGAATGGTCCTCTCATCAGCTCCAGTGCAGTTCTGACCTCTCATCTACTTCTTTGGAGAACTTTGAACTTTCTTTAGTCAGACTTTATCGGACTTCAGTGTTATATCTGTGTACTAAATGTTACACTCTTTATCCAATATCTTGTTACCGTGGACATCTTGATTGTATTGGCTTGAAAAAGTATAGTCTTTTTCTTAATTGGATAGCACACAAACGAACACTTTTCACTGTGTTCACTTCGGTACACATGACAATAATAGATCAAACTAAACTCAGGAGAAAAGGAGAAAACAGAAACAAAATGCTTACATTTCCTTAAACAGAAGGGGTCGTATGGCCCATCGAGTCTATGCTGGCTCTCAGAGAGCATTCTCATCAAACCCAGTCCCTCCACTTGTTCCACTGGAGTGCAGAGTGTGAGTTTACAGAACAGTGCCCTGAGCATTTCATTGATGTGCAAAAAAATCTTATGTTAGGCTTTAAATACAGATCTTCCATTTATGTGATTGCCAATAATTAAAATACATTCTGAAGTCATTGAAATTAATCAACACTAAAGAACATTATAACCTCAACTATCTGGGAGTTCTAGTCAGTGGAAGAGAATGGCGATCGAAGATGGGAGCAACAGTGGGCTTCACGTTCATAGGGTGTAACATCAACTGAAAGGCTTGAAACACATTCCTCCCACACAAACAAGACGTTCACAGGGTTGATCTTATTTTCCAGGAACTAGTTGGCCCTTTAATCAGACCTGTTGCGTAAATCCACTGCCAAAGTATTTTGTGGAGCATGAAATGTGCACAGTCACAACCATTGTCCAAGGTGCATAATTCTTTAAGCCATTCACATTGACAAGTATCCGCGCACCAGGTTCAGTCAGATCCATTGCAGTGCACTTCACAGCTAGACATCTCTCCCATTGTTTACAAACTATTCTCTAGTATTTTTAACATCTCAACGTAGCACTTACGATCAGTCTGTTTACAATATTCGTGCCAGCTTCATGGAAATATAATCACCCTGCCTTAGGCTACGAGCTGAAGTCAAAATTCACTTTTCTGAAACTTGACGCATTGTGGAGTGGCATGCTGCCAAAAATTATAAAAGCCCCAGGTTGCACAACTTCAAATGTTATCCAGGTCAACGTAGTGTTATTAATGCAGAACATGAAATGTCATGGCAGATATTTTACCACAGCTTTTCCTGATGCACATAATGCTATGGTTTCAATGTATCGGTGAACTTAACAGCTCAAGGTGACACTCAGTGCAGTTTGAAACTGTTGTTCTATTAAGAAAAAACGCTGCTAGTCAGAATTAATGAACGTGCACAGTTCCAAAGACGAAGAATTCAAACAGGGCTTGTGAGAAACTAGTGTTTCTTGGCATTTCAACAATCAGCCTCTGGCTGCAACACAAAAGGACCTGTGGATTCTACTAATGAAATGGTGCTCGACATCACAGTGTTGCCGTGGTAGCTGAAGTCAGGAAGATCACGTGACCAGGCCTCGTTTGCTGGCTGGGTGGTAAACCATCACATGACACTTCATTTGCCTGCACTTTCCAGATGCAATGGACTATGTACGCACGATCATTTTACAGGTTAATTTTAGTCAAAATATGGTTGCATTTTAAAATTGCAGGTGGGAATCATTCGTAATCATTTGCTGTCCGAGCATCAATATTACAATTCATTATGTATGCCCCATAATATCGTATACAAATGATATTCTAACAAAAACAACTGACACGGATCTAACTTCTTTGATACATTAGTGTAAATCTTTTGTGTAGGAAGGAACTGCAGATGCTGGATTAAACTGCAGATGCTGGATGCTGCAGATCCTGGGAATTAACCTTGTAAATCTACGCTGCACTCCCTCTATAGCAAAAATGTCCTTCCTCAAATTAGGAGACCAAAACTGCACATAATACTCCAGGTGTCGTCTCACTAGGGCCCTGAACAACTGCAGATGGACCTCTTTGCTCCAATACGCGACTCCTCTGGTTATGAAGGCCAACATGCCATTCGCTTTCTTCACTGCCTGCTGTACCTGCATGCTTACTTTCATTGACTGATGAACAAGGACCTCCAGATCCCGTTGTACTTCTCCTTTTCCCAACTTGACACAATTTAGATAGTAATCTGCCTTCCTGTTTTTGCTACGAAAGTGGATAACCTCATATTTAACCACATTAAACTGCATCTGCCATGCATCTGCCCACTCACCCAACCTGTCCAAGTCACCCTGCATTCTCATAGCATCCTCCTCACAGTTCACACTGCCATCCAGCTTTGTGTCATCTGCAAATTTGCTAATGTTACCTAATCCCTTCATCTAAATCATTAATATATATTGTAAATAGCTGTGGTCCCAGCGGTACCTCACTAGTCACTGCCTGCCATTCTGAAAGGGACCAGTTAATCCCTACTCTTTGTTTCTGTCTGCCAACCAATTTTCTATCCATGTCAGCACTCTAGCCCCAATACCATGTGCTCTAATTTTGCCCACTATTCTCCTATGTGGGACCTTATCAAATGCTTTCTGAAAGTCCAGGTACACTACATTCACTGGCTCTCCCTTCTCCATATTCCTAGTCAAATCTTCAAAAAATTCCAGAAGATTGGTCCAGCATGATTTCCCCTTTTTTCGGCCCTTTTAGTGCTGGCTCAAAGGGCCGAAACATCACTCCTGCACCTATTTTCTATGTATCTGTGTATCTACTTTGGACTGTCACGGTCCAATTTCATATTTCTTCAAGGACAATTTAAGAACAACTTTGAAGCTTCTTCTCTGTCATTTCATTTATGTCTTCCGGCAATGGAAGCAATGTCTCAGGAATCATAGGTCAGGCAGCAGGAAGATGGCAATGAGTGATTGTAATCATGGTCTTGGTGCTGGCAATGTTTTTGTGTCAACATTGCCAGCACCAAGACCATGATTACAACACAGTAACTCAGCGGGTCAGACAGCAACTCTGGAGAAAAGGAATAGGTGACTTTTCGGGTCGAGACCCTTCTTCAGACTGGCAAAATGTAGGTTTGTCTATTCTGCCACTGCATGTTGAAGGTTTTGCAGAGATAGCATGGGAGGCATTACACCAGTGCTTGAAATGTCCCACCTTAGTAAGGACTGTTGAGCCATCCAAGGTGTGGTGGGCCTTACTCAACGAGGTGCTCACTCGATAACCCCAATGATATACTTGCATCTATATGATTTGGTGTTTTTTAAGCGCTACTGTAGTTAACATGTAGGTAGCTGTTTTTTGCGTATGGAGTTATTTATTATCGTTCTCATAAGTTGATATATTTAGTTATATAGTTAGATAATACTTTGGCTTTGGGCTTCATTTTCTTAGTTGAGCGCTTATCCTGGAGCTCTAACACAAGCACTTTGTGTTTTAATTGTAATGCGCCATTTTAACCAAATCTTCTTGGAGTCAACAAAATACAATTTTCCTTTATTAATTTTGCATTGATTTGTTTCTAACACAGTGCTTGCAGTGTTTAGCCTTCTCACCGCTGTGCTGTGGTGAAAGGTCACACTTGCTGGGCCCTTGCATTGCCACTCTCTTTTTTCAATGATCTTCCTACCTGAAAAAAAACAGTCGTCAATGTTTCAGTCACGGTCAGTATATATTTTATTCATTTTATACATGCATAATGCCAAAAGCAACTTGAAAACAATCAGGAAAAACACCCTCAATAATAATAGAAGTTAAAAATTGCAATTCTAAAATCCTAAGTAAAGCAAACACCAACTAATCTTTAAGGGCCTGTCCCACTTAGGCGATTTTTTAGCGGACTGCCGGCGACTGTCAAGTTCGCGGCACTCGCCTGAAAAACCGGGAACTGGAACGGCGACTGTCAGAGTGGAACACACACACACACACACACACACACACACACACACACACACACACACACACACACACACACACACACACACACACACACACACACACAAACACATCGTAAAGGCGGGGGCCAGGGAAAGCGGGGGAGCGCTGTCTGAAATTCATACGGTGCAAAGCCAAGGTGATACAGACACACACCGCGAAGAACAGGAAGGTTAAGACGGCTAGCACAGTGTACGGTGAGTCCTTTTAAAGAGGGGGGAGAAGGAGTGGACACACTTTTAAGAAGCCAGACAACTTTTAATAAGCCACAGATACACAGCTGTGAAGTTTGGCAGGCATTTAACATTACCGGTCGGTTATCCTTGGTTCTGAAAACTCGTGCTTACATTTTTTTCCCCAATGAGCCGATGAAAATGCCGGTCAGCGAAGGCGATTAACTAAAACTACCTACGACTAACTCGACTAACTATAACTACATGGCGACCCCACTACAACTGCACCGACGACTACAGGATTATCGATTTTCTCCATGGCGACCAATTTTTGGTCACAGAACATTTTTCAACATGTTGAAAAATTTGCGGCGACCTTACTGAGGCCGTGGCTAGTTCCCAGCATGCGGGAATTCTTCACGACCTTGAAGGAGACTCACCAGAGACCACCAGCGAACATGTGGCGACCATGTGGCGGTCATGAGGCGAGCGCAGAGTCTCCTGCACTCTCATAAAAAGTCGCCTAAGTGGGACAGGCCCTTTAAATGCAGGAATCTTACTTTTTTCCCCATTCAGGATAAAAATAGGATTTGAAATGTCTAACCCCATTTTGGTTGAATGGGAAAGCAGTCAAGGTTCCACAAAAATGAATGTACATATTGCAGGGAGGTAATTAAGGCTGATAAAACAAAACCACATGCCAATAGACTAGTTCCACCAAGATGCAATACAGAATGCCACAGGAGATCCTCTTTCCCTGTGTCTATGAAACTGTACAACTCCTCCCACTTATGTCGTGGGATAGACTGACCCCCCTCTCTCCGCCCCCTCTCCCCCCCCCCCCCCTCCCCCCCCCCCCCCCCCGCTGCCCCCCCCCCTCCCCCCCTGCTGCCCCCCTCCCTCCACCCCCCTCCCCAATCTTTGCACATCCCAAATCCTTTCCACTCATCACCTTAATTTAATGTTTCATGTATCTTGTGTTTTATGACTGTTGGAAGATCAACTTCCCTCCTGGGATAAATAAAGTTCTATCGTATCGTATCGTATGTGGAGCGTAGACAGATTTTTTTCATTCTAATGGCCTCATTCCAAATCCCAACTGCCAACTGCATTCCATTGATTTTTAACTTTGTGGTTTGCAGTCACATTGAATGCTTGTTTTGTCCGTTGAACACACATGGTCAATGCTAGTCTACATTTGCCTTTCTGGAGTCATGGTTCTGGGTATTTACCTTTTATCTATGCACACCCGGAGAGACAATAATGCCCCTGTCCCACTTAGGAAACCTGAACGGAAACCTCTGGAGACTTTGCGACCCACCCAAGGTTTCCGTGCGGTTCCTGGAGGTTGCAGGTGGTTGCCGGAGGTTGCAGGTAGTGGAAGCAGGTAGGGAGACTGACAAAAACCTCCTGGAACCACACGGAAACCTTGGGTGGGGCGCAAAGTCTCCAGAGGTTTCCATTCAGGTTACCTAAGTGGGACAGGGGCATTACTGCACATGTGAAACCATGAAGCCCCTGCGAACCGCCCAGAACCTGATGGTCTCCCTGCTGGAGGAGTTGTCCATGATCGGACTTTTTCAAATTCCAGGAATGCATACAACAGGATACATTCAAGTGAGATACTCAGGAGAAAGGATTTATGAGTAAATTATACTGTATAAAATTATACTACCTCTACTTTCGTTGCCGAAAGATCATTAGAGGACAGAGGTTATTTTTTATTTTAGAGATTAGACTTTGCAATGCATTAGTTGCATGAAATTCAGATTCTGCTTGAACTTTGTGTATGTATACGTTCCTTGAATAATCCAGCACCAATGGTAATGGTGTTCATGCAACAGTCACAGGAAAGAAAACACATGATGCTGATGTACAAAAAAACATAGGCTACTGTTCCTATAAATTCATAAGTTATAGGAGCAGAGTTAGGTCATTTAGCCCATCAATTCTACTCTACCATTAAATCATGGCTGATCTATCTTTCCCTCTCAACCTCATTTTCCTGCCTTCTCCCCATAACACCTGACACCCATACTAATCAATAATCTGTCAATCTCCACCTTAAAAATATCCATTGTCTTGGCCTCCATTGCCGTCTGTAGCAATGAATTCCACAGATTCACCATCCTCTAACTGAAGAAATTCCACTTCATCTCCTTTCTAAAGGTATTTTATTCTGAGACTGTGGCTTCAGGCCCTAGACTCTCCCACAAGTGGAAGCATCCTCTTCACATCCACTCTATCCAGTCTTTTCACTATTCGGTAAGTTTCAATGAGTAAAACGGCATCATGATGAACGGTGAACACAGCACCAGGGTTCCAGCCGCTGATTATACGACATCAACTCTCTGGTCAGAGATAGCACACTAGCTGGGGATGGAGGAGAGTGGCAGGACATCAGAGGGGTGTAAAATGAGGGTAGAAGCAATAGGTAGCAAGGTGAAAAGTAAAAGTGGCAGGCCGGAAAATCCAGGGCAAAAATCAAAAAGGGCCACTTTTCAACAAAATTGTATAAGGGGTAAGAGTGTTGTAAAAACAAGCCTGAAGGCTTTGTGTCTCAATGCAAGGAGCATTCGTAATAAGGTGGATGAGTTGAATGTGCAGATAGCTATTAATGACTATGATATAGTTGGGATCACGGAGACATGGCTCCAGGGTGACCAAGGCTGGGAGCTGAACATCCAGGGATATTCAATATTCAGGAGGGATAGAGAGAAAGGAAAAGGAGGTGGGGTAGCGTTGCTGATTAGAGAGGAGATTAACGCAATGGAAAGGAAGGACAATAGTTTGCAGGATGTGGAATCGGTATGGGTAGAGCTGCGGAACACTAAGGGGCAGAAAACGCTGGTGGGTGTTGTGTACAGGCCACCTAACAGTAGTAGTGAAGTTGGAGATGGTATCAAACAGGAAATTAGAAATGCGTGCGACAAAGGCAAAACCGTTATAATGGGTGACTTCAATCTACATATAGATTGGGTGAATCAAATTGGCAGGGGTGCTGAGGAAGAGGATTTTTTGGAATGTATGCGGGATAGTTATCTAAATCAACATGTAGAGGAACCAACGAGAGAGCAGGCTATTTTAGACTGGTTATTGAGTAATGAGGAAGGGTTAGTTAGCAGTCTTGTTGTACGTGCCCCCTTGGGCAAGAGTGACCTAATATGGTTGAGTTTTTCATTAGGATGGAGAGTGACATTGTTAATTCAGAAACAATGGTTCTGAACTTAAAGAAAGGTAACTTTGAGGGTATGAGACGTGAATTGGCCAAGATTGACTGGCAATTAATTCTAAAAGGGTTGACGGTGGATATGCAATGGAAGACATTTAAAGACTGCATGGATGAACTACAAAAATTGTTCATCCCAGTTTGGCAAAAGAATAAATCAGAGAAGGTAGTGCATCCGTGGATAACAAGGGAAATCAGGGATAGTATCAAAGCGAAGGATGATGCGTACAAATTAGCCAGAAAAAGCAGCATACCGGAGGACTGGGAGAAATTCAGAGACCAGCAGAGGAGGACAAAGGGCTTAATTAGGAAAAGAAAAATAGATTATGAAAGAAAACTGGCAGGGAACATAAAAACTGACTGCAAAAGTTTTTATAGATATGTGAAAAGAAAGAGATTAGTTAAAACAAATGTAGGTCCCTTGCAGTCAGAAACGGGTTGATCATGGGGAACAAGGATATGGCGGACCAATTAAATAACTACTTTGGTTCCGTCTTCACTAAGGAAGACATAAATAATCTGCCGGAAATAGCAGGGGACCGCGGGTCAAAGGAGTTGGAGGAATTGAGTGAAATTCAGGTTAGCCGGGAAGTGGTGTTGGGTAAATTAAATGGATTAAAGGCCGATAAATCCCCAGGGCCAGATAGGCTGCATCCCAGAGTACTTAAGGAAGTAGCTCCAGAAATAGTGGATGCATTAGTAATAATCTTTCAAAACTCTTTAGATTCTGGAGTAGTTCCTGAGGATTGGCGGGTAGCAAACGTAACCCCACTTTTTAAGAAGGGAGGGAGAGAGAAAACGGGGAATTACAGACTAGTTAGTCTAACATCGGTAGTGGGGAAACTGCTAGAGTCAGTTATTAAAGATGGGATAGCAGCACATTTGGAAAGTGGTGAAATCATTGGACAAAGTCAGCATGGATTTACAAAAGGTAAATCATGTCTGACGAATCTTATAGAATTTTTCGAGGATGTAACTAGTAGCGTGGATAGGGGAGAACCAGTGGATGTGGTGTATCTGGACTTCCAGAAGGCTTTCGACAAGGTCCCACATAAGAGATTAGTTTATAAACTTAAAGCACACGGCATTGGGGGTTCAGTATTGATGTGGATAGAGAACTGGCTGGCAAACAGGAAGCAAAGAGTAGGAGTAAACGGGTCCTTTTCACAATGGCAGGCAGTGACTAGTGGGGTACCGCAAGGCTCAGTGCTGGGACCCCAGCTATTTACAATATATATTAATGATCTGGATGAGGGAATTGAAGGCAATATCTCCAAGTTTGCGGATGACACTAAGCTGGGGGGCAGTGTTAGCTGTGAGGAGGATGCTAGGAGACTGCAAGGTGATTGGATAGGCTGGGTGAGTGGGCAAATGTTTGGCTGATGCAGTATAATGTGGATAAATGTGAGGTTATCCATTTTGGTGGCAAAAACATGAAAGCAAACTATTATCTAAATGGTGGCCGACTAGGAAAAGGGGAGATGCAGCGAGACCTGGGTGTCATGGTACACCAGTCATTGAAAGTGGGCATGCAGGTGCAGCAGGCAGTGAAGAAAGCGAATGGTATGTTAGCTTTCATAGCAAAAGGAGCAGGGAGGTTCTACTGCAGTTGTACAGGGTCTTGGTGAGACCACACCTGGAGTATTGCGTACGGTTTTGGTCTCCAAATCTGAGGAAGGACATTATTGCCATAGAGGGAGTGCAGAGAAGGTTCACCAGACTGATTCCTGGGATGTCAGGACTGTCTTATGAAGAAAGACTGGATAGACTTAGTTTATATTCTCTAGAATTTAGGAGATTGAGAGGGGATCTTATAGAAACTTACAAAATTCTTAAGGGGTTGGACAGGCTAGATGCAGGAAGATTGCTCCCGATGTTGGGGAAGTCCAGGACAAGGGGTCACAGCTTAAGGATAAGGGGGAAATCCTTTAAAACCGAGATGAGAAGAACTTTTTTCACACAGAGAGTGGTGAATCTCTGGAACTCCCTGCCACAGAGGGTAGTCGAGGCCAGTTCATTGGCTATATTTAAGAGGGAGTTAGATGTGGCCCTTGTGGCTAAAGGGATCAGAGGGTATGGAGAGAAGGCAGGTACGGGATACTGAGTTGGATGATCAGCCATGATCATATTGAATGGCGGTGCAGGCTCGAAGGGCCGAATGGCCTACTCCTGCACCTAATTTCTATGTTTCTATGTTTCTATGAAGCAGATGGCACCACTCAACCCCGAGTTGGAGTGAACGCCATAGATAGATAGTAGACAAAAATGCTGGAGAAACTCAGCGGGTGAGGCAGCATCTATGGAGCGATGGAAATAGGGTCGGGTCGAGACCCTTCTTCAGTTTGATGTGAGGGTGGGGTTGTTCAGGGTCCAGGGGTTTCCCTCTTCTACTATAGATGAGGCTCTCACCAGGGTCTTTTCTATACCCCGTAACTCTGCTCTCACTCCCCATCCCCCCCACTCATAGAAACATAGAAACATAGAAATTAGGTGCAGGAGTAGGCCATTCAGCCCTTCGAGCCTGCACCGCAATTCAATATGATCATGGCTGATCATCCAACTCAGTATCCCGTAACTGCCTTCTCTCCATACCTCCTGATCCCTTTAGCCACATCTAACTCCCTCTTAAATATAGCCAATGAACTGGCCTCAACTACCTTCTGTGGCAGAGAATTCCACAGATTCACCACTCTCTGTGTGAAAAATGTTTTTCTCATCTCAGTCCTAAAAGATTTCACCCTTATCCTTAAACTGTGACCCCTTGTTCTGGACTTCCCCCCTACCAGCCGTCAAATACAACAAATAATCCTCTGACATTTTGCCACCTCCAATGGGATCCCACCACTGGCTACATCTTCCCATCTCCTCCCCTGTCTGCTTTCCGCAGAGACCACTCCCTCCATAACGCCCTGGTCAATTCGTCCCTTCCCACCCAAACCACCCCCTCTCCTAGCACTTTCTTTGCAGCTGCAGGAAATGCTACACTTGTCGCTTTACCTCCCCCCTTGACCCCATTCAAGGACCCAAGCAGTCTTTCCAGGTGCAGCAGAGGTTCACCTGCACCTCCTCCAACCTCACCTATTGCATCCGCTGCTCTAGGCGTCAGCTGCTCTACATCGGTGAGACCATCGGTGCGATCGCTTCTCCCAGCACCTCCGCTCAGTTCACATTAACCCACCTGATCTCCCGGAGTCTCAGCACTTCAACTCCCCCTCCCATTTTGGATCCGACCTTTCTGTCCTGGGCCTCCTCCATGGCCTGAGTGAGGAACACTGTAAATTAGAGGAGCAGCATCTCATATTTCGCTTGGGCAGTTTACACCCCAGCAGTATGAACATTGACTGAACATGAGAACATTGATTGAACATGAGAAGTCCCTGCTTTCTCCTCCCCTTCTCAACTCTCCCGCAGTCCACTGTCTCCACCTCTTCCCTTCTTCTTCCCCCACCCTCATATCAGTTTGAAGAAGGGTCTCAACCCGAAACGTTGCCTATTTCCTTTGCTCCATAGATGCTGCTTCACCCGCTGAGTTTCTCCAGCATTTTTGTCTACCTTCGATTTTCCAGCATCTGCAGTTCCTTCTTAATCATAGATAGGTAGACTTTGTTTTAATTGTAAGAAAGCAAACTCCTGGTATATTTTCATTATTGAAGCCCTGATTCTCATTTTCGCTCATGAGAAATTAAATATCAATAATACATAAACTAAGGCATGTGCTGGTTGAATCAAGAAGCTGGTGTACTAAAAGTAAGTTCAAAGCAGTCTTTTGGCTGATTTATGTAAATCTGACCCTCAAATGCCACCAGCCTCCCACAGGTTATCTTGTATGGAATTTAGAATTGGATGAACAGAATACAGATAACCCAATGTAAGTACAAGTTTGTTGCAGGCAAGAGATGTAGATACAAAATAAAACTACACTTCAACTAAAATGTGTGAATTTCATGCTTCTGAACTTCGTTACTTTTTGTCCTTTCACGACCCCCACTGGAATCAGACAGACAGACTGAAGTTCAACTGAATAATGACGTCTCAGAGCTGGACTGGCTGATTAGTTGTTTAAGAAAGAACTGCAGATGCTGGAAAAATGGAAGGTAGACAAAAATGCTGGAGAAACTCAGCGGGTGAGGCAGCATCTATGGAGCGAAGGAATAGGTGACGTTTCAGGACAAGTCTCTTCTTCAGACTCGACAAAATGATAAAGAAAGAAATGCAGATGCTGGAAAAATTGAAGTTAGACAAAAATGCTGGAGAAACTCAACGGGTGAGGCAGCATCTATTGAGCAAAGGAATAGGTGACGTTTTGGGTCGAGACCCTTCTTCAGATTATGTGGGACTGTGAGCCAGTATTAGTTTGGTGGGCATTGATAGTGTACCCACGATAAATCAAACATCCTGTACAGTGGTGACTGTTAACTGAGATAACTCACTGCTGTAATGCTATGATTTCCCAATTTATTTAGTAAAATTATTTCTGTATATTGATCAACTATGATTGATCGAAGGCATTTATTTATGTGCAGAAATTTTGGATAACTAGTAAACTATTGCAAAGTGGTTTCTCAATGAACAACTATGAACATTGAGTAAATTGTATTGAGCTCAGTTGATATTACGATAATAATGAAGTCACTTTTGCTGGTAAATTCATTCCCAGTCTGAGAGAACTACACTCACTGTACAGTAGCATCAGCACATTGTGCTCTGCCTCCAAAATTAATTCCATTGAAGTCAATGGGTTGAATTTGGGTGGAAGATTACAATGCGCTGATGCTACTAAATAGCACAAACAGTGATACGGACCAGGGTGAATTCCTGAAAGGTCAACCTTTCACTCTAGACCACTCTTATGCTACTTCATCAATCAGCTTGAAATGGAAATGCATAGTGAATAATCCCCCCCCCCCCCGCCCCAATTAAAAAGTTGAATTAACAATTACAATGAAAAAGGACATTGGTAATATCTAATTGAATTAATACTTTATTATCATATGTGACAAATCACAGTGACATTCTTTGCTTGCATGTAGTTGCCATGTAAAGGGTGCCGACAACATTACAAAGTATCCTGCATCAGGACCCCCTTTGTTCCCCCCCCCACCCAGTCCACCCTCCCTCTCCCTCATGGCGGTCCTCCCACGCCGGGTCCTCCTTTGTTCCTCCCCCTGCAGCAATGTCCTCACTCCTACGTGGTCCGTACTCATCCATCATCGACCGCCGCACCGATCTCTCCACTATCGCCACCGGGCTGCCTCCTTATCCCTCCGTGGCGCCGACCCAGGCCCCAGCCACGGGCTCCATCGACCCTGGGGTCGGCCACGGACTCCTCTGACCCAGGCTCCGTTGGCCACGGGCTCCGTCAACCCGCGGGCCTCGGGCTCCAATCAGCTAGGCACCAGCTCCGACCCATGCTGCTCCGGCCCAGGCTTCTCTGCGGCCTTCAGGGATTGATTTTTAAGCAACCAATCTCAAAAAACAAAATCAATGCCCAATTCAATTTAACGGTCAAAGAGAAGCTCTGTAAAGTTTACTTTGTATATTTGTTTCTCGTTAGCACTTTCTGTCACTTGTACAAAGGTGACTAAAATTAGAGGGACCTGAGTAGCGACGGTTTTTAGCCCATTTATAACTCCACAGTTGATTGGAACCAGTATAACGTATACTGTACACCACCACAAATACTATTGCCCTCTAACTAAGTAGGATATGAACTGAATTGCTTCTGGGAAGATAGAGAACAGACACAAATATATCTGCCCATATAGACAGTTCGTGCACTGCATCACCAAATAGTTAATGGCTGGAGAAGAAATTCTAAGTCTCTAATTAATTGGTTTGTCAATAAAATCTGTTTTTCCTCTCACACATTTTATTGTCTTATTTGCTTCTTGTCAATGCTACAATACTTTATAAGTACTCAATTATTTTTTCATCCATTTGAATAACTTCATACTTTTTCACAATATTGATAATGCGACTGAATATATAAAGGTAAGTAACAGAATAAAGACCAGGTTACTCAGCATCTTAAGGACTGTTTCCATTCAATAAGATCAAGGCTGATCCAATCTCAACCTCAATGCCTTTCTTCTGCGTGGTTCCCCCAACCCCGTTCCTTCCTTGTACTTTACCTGTCCAGGTCCCTGGCTTGAATCTGCTCAATGTCTCCACTCCATGATAGCCGTGGGTAGAGAATGACAAAGAGTGAGAACCACTGACCAAAGACATTCCTCCTCAGGCCTATGGAAATGGGCAATCACCTTTTCTGAAACAAAGTCCTCAAGTTCTAGATCCATTGTGTCAATGTCACTCAGAATTAGATTTGTATCGTTAATGTCACATTGTCTAATGAGTGTAGAACTAACCAGCTCAAATGTTCTTAATACCTTGTGAACTTTCTCTGCACTCTATCCAATGCAAACATTCTTCCTTTAATTATGGGAACCAAAATTGTATGTTGTTCTCCATGTGCAGCCTCTTCAGTTCCACATAAAACTGCAGATGCTGATTAATACACAAAGGGACACGAAGTGCAGGAGTAACTGCTAACAGGCCGAAAGATCTCTGGAGAACAAGGATAGGTGAGGTTCTGGGTTGGCTCCTATCTCCATCACCTATCCATGTTTTCCAGAGAAACTGCCTAACCTGCTGAGTTACTTCAGCACTTTGTGTCCCATTGTACATCAAAACATCCCTATTTTCATTCTCCACATCTCTTGCAATAAGACCAACTTTCCATTGGCCAATGTAATGACGTTGTACCTGCATGCTAACTTGTTCTGTTTCATGCATAAGGACTCCAGATTCTGTTGCAGTCTCACTCCATTAAAAGGATTATTTGTTTTTTCTTACAAAATAGATAACTTAAGATTCTCACATTTAAAATCTGTTTGCTCAATTCAATTCAATTCAATTCAACTTTAATGTCATTGCACAAATACAAGTATGGGTACAACGAAATGCAATTTAGCGTCAGTCCATAGTAATAGTGCAATATAGAAATAAAAATACAGAATAAGCAAACAAAGTGGACGGAGAGACTGGAGAAATCTATCGGCGGGACTCCGAGTTCAGCAATGTGATAGTGTTGTTGTAGAAGCTGTTCCTCATCCTACTAGTACGAGACCTGAGGCTCCTGTACCGCCTCCCTGATGGGAGGAGGGCAAACAGTCCATGGTTGGGGTGGGAGGGGTCTTTGATGATCTTCCCGGCCCGTCTCAGACACCGTTTTCGGTGGAGGTGCTAACTTCTTGCCCATTGATTATCCACATTCATTTTAAATTTATTCCATCAAGTCCTGGGGATTCATTCAGTTTCCCTTTAATCTTAATTTTACTAGGTTTATATCACCCAGCATTTTATACTCATCTTCCTAAATCACAACATTGGTATCATCGAAGACAGACACAAAGAGCTGGAGTAACTCAGCAGGTCAGATAGCATCTTTGGAGAAGGGGAATAGTTGACGTTTCGGGTTGAGACCCTTCTTCAGACTGAGAGTCCGAGATGCAGATTCTAACTGAGAATCAGACTGAGAGCCTATCCCCTGAGTCTCAAGGTCTCGACCCGAAACGTCACCTACTCCTTGTCTCCAGATATGCTGTCTGACCCGTTGAGTTACTCCAGCTTTTTGTGTCTATCTTTGGTTTAAACCAGCATCTGCAGTTCCTTCCTACACATTGTTTTCATCCACATGTTGTGTGAAGACAACTACAAATTATTCATTATGAACCTTGCCTACATTCTCCCTCTCAACAAATAGGCAATAATTTTGGTCCCTAATAAACCCTACTCTTTCTTTAGTTATCCTCTTGCTCTGTCCTTTACTGTTAACACATTAGTTTAACAGTGGTATTAAGCTGTTTTACAGTCAAGAATGGTCTTTAGAGATTAGTGTTTAAAATTAGTAGCTTAAAGGAATTAAAAAGGCGATTTTTTTTTGTCGTTCTGGCTTATCCATCACAGCTAACATGACAAGGAAAAATGACGAGGTAGAATTAAGAATCTCCACTCCTCCTCCCCCCTCAAAAAAAGAAAGATTTGTTATAATTCTGTGTGCTTAAGCAAGAATTTCATTGTCCTAAACAGGGACACATGACAATAAACTCACTTGAACTTGAACTTGAACTTGAACTAATCCTGTTTCACTTCATCGACTGAAGCACATTATTATTGTTCTAAGATCCAACTGAAAGAAGTCTTAAGTGCAGACAAAATATACAGTAAACCTGGCTGGGATGGAGCTAGCCAATCTGTTATCAGAACAGAAAGATGGAAACAATAATAAAGGCCAAGATAACATTTCGATTGGTATTATATTGCAAAGTGCTTACTTCTGAAAGCAATTTCAAATTGATTTCTCAGTGTTAATAAAATTACACTCAAACACATTTACAGGAAAGATTAACTTCTGCCCACTCCACTCCTTTCCCCAGAAACATTTAGCATACATTTGTTATTCTGGATTATGCCAAATAACAGTGAGGCCTTTGTGATTGCACAATTAGCGGTAAAATAGGAGATCACTTTTAGGCAGGGTTTTGCTTTTTGATGAGTCAATCGTGAAGAATTAGAATTGTTTGCGAATGAGTTTTCATGTTTAACAATTTAAGGAGGAGTTCTCCGTTTTTTTCCTCAGATTTCAATCTGAACTTGCCATGGCGACATGACATAACATTTTTATTTGTGAGATAATGGGGTCATGCAGTGGGGGAGGAAGGGTGGGTGTAGCAGATTCATAGGATTTAAGCATTGCAATTTAATTAACGGTTTTGAGGAAGATGTTGACAACATAAACTTCAGTGCTGCTGTTAATATGAAACGTGAGCTTGGCTGTCAATTGTTCCGTTATTTTGTTTGCCTTCTGAGGTTTGCATATTTTTAACCATACTTAGAAAACAATGAGGACAATGGGAAAGCCGTCCTTGTGGAATTCCAAAGTTGTGAAGTCTCGTCTTGCCTTCATGGACATTAGTCATTTCTGGGAACTTGGCCCATAACCTGTAGGCTACCATGAATGCTGAAATGTCAACGAGTTCTCTTTGGCATGCAGGCTGACAATGCTTTAGTTTTTCCTGGGCTGATCCCACCTCCTCTTAACTATGAGCCAACATTTAAAATGTATCTTCAGAAATATATATATTTTTTTACTTATTACTTACTGCTTAGGCCACCTGCTTTATCACAAGAATCCTGAGTATTTATGTTCATGGCGGCACGGTGGCACAGCAGTAGAGTTGCTGTCTCACAACGCCAGGGTCCCAGGTTCGATCCTGACTGCGGGTGCTTGTCTGTACGGAGTTTGTACGTTCTCCCTGTGGGTTTTCTCCGAGATCATCGGTTTCCCCCCCCATACTCCAAGGACGTACAGGTTTGTAGGTTAATTGGCTTGGTATAAATGTAAAATTTTCCCTGGAGCATGTGGGATAGTGCTAATGTGCGATGATCGCTGATCGGCACGGATTCGGTGGGCTGAAAGGCCTGTTTCCGTAGAGTATCTCCAAACTAAACTACTATTAGAAATATGCATTTAGATTGAGCCCAATTAATACATTGGGTTTTCATTACTGCACAAATGCCAGACATCTTATTCCTATTTCATTACGGAATAAAGAAAAATTAGTCAGCAGAAAGGTCCCGACCCAAAACGACACCCATTCCTTCTCTCCAGAGATGCTGCCTGTCCCGCTGAGTTACTCCAGCATTTAGTGCCCATCTTCAAAGAAAAGCTAGCATACATTTTCATATTCGCGTAGTGTGCCTGATATTATACAGAAATAATACTTTCAAAGAGTAAAGTGAAATAAATCTCCTTATGATAGACTTGAGTGTTGTTGCTGTTAGCATATAAATGTTTAACAGGGTTATTCCACACTCTTCTACCTGCTATATTGTTGGAAGATATTAATCCGCTTCTTTCAAAATAATTATTGCAGAGAAGAATTTTAAAATATATGGTAAATATTCATATGATAATATTGCCTACATACTACTCTGCTTCTATACTTCATTGCAAATTAAAGTGAGTTTTAGAAGTATTGTGAAACGTTAAGTTGTTAAATGCAACAGATTAAGCATTACCCATCCAGAATAAATTTCTAAAATAACTCTGGATTAATATCTAACCACTACAAATCTATGGTGATTGGTAAAAGGACCAGACGTTGGCATGAGTGGTTTTGGTTTGGAATAAACAGCATGTATGGGGAGTGAGCAGAGATTCAATGATAGTCTTCAAAATTGATCCAGATAGACACTTAAGGAGAAATGCACGAATATGGTGAAATATTCAAAGTGTGGCAATAAATTGCTTTTCAGATAGCTAGTACAGAACCTGATAGGCCAAATGGCTCCTCTGTTTTTCATGGTACTATTATTCTGGAGAATCAGGTGTTGCATGCGTACATGGTAAGTTAGGAGCAGGAATAGGCCACTTCATAGTAGGCCACCCCATCCCTCAAACTCGCTCTGTTTTTCAATAAGATCATGGCAGGTCTGATATCAACCTCAACTCACTCAGAACTGTCAAACCTCATAATACTTTCAACCCTGGCTTAATGGATTGATTGAAAGATACAGCATGGAAACGAGCCCCTCAGCCCACTAAGTCCATGGTGACCATTGGTCCCTTGTTCACACTAGTTCTGTTATTTCCACTTTCGCATCCACTCCCTACACGCTGGAAGCAATTTTACAAATGCCAATTAACTTAAAAACGCACACGCGTTTGGGATGTGGGAGGAAACCAGAGTACCAGAGGAAACCCACCCAGTCACAGGGAGAACATGCAAACTCCACACAGAAAGCATACGAGGTCAGGATCGTAACCAAGGTCTTTGGCAGCAGCTCTACTAGCTGTGCTGCTAAATCAACCTTTACCTTAGAAATATTCAACCACTCTCCTTTGTGGAAGGGAGATTGAAAGCCTCATGACTCTTGGAGAGAAAACATTCCTGCCTTCAGAAAGCATTCTTGCCATTTTTAAACAGAGACCATTATTTTGAGATTCCCTCATACGAGCAAACATAATCTCTGCATCAACCCTGTAAAGACCCCTAAGGATCTATAGTACATCAGAGAACTCAATTGATTGCTGGCCAGAATGGAGGTACCTTTATCAGACATCAGAATATTATTCATTATTACTCCTTTGAAGCCAATCAATCAAATTGCCTGAGATAGCAGTAGTGATAACAACAAAAGACAAATGAATGATGACAAATTTCATTGACAATATTACTGGGCCATAGACCACTCTGTGGAATTGGTTAAGCACTAATGGATATAATGAATATTCAGTCCCTTGTACCTTAGAATATGGGACTGCAAGTTTTTAGATGAATGATGATACTGATTATGTATTAAAACCCTGGAAGATTAGTCGGAATCACATTGCCCATTTTGGAGTGGCAATTTAAAGGGCTAACATTTAGTTTAGTTTAGGTTAGAGAAACCGCATGGAATCAGGCCCTTTAGCCCACCAAATCCATGCCGACCAGTGATCCCTGTACATTAAGCCTATCCTATACACACTATTACATTTTACATTTGATAATTTATATTTATTCTAAGCCAATTAACCTACAAACATGTATGCCTTTGGAGTGTGGGAGGATACCAAAGATCTCAGAGAATACCCACGGAGGTCACAGGGAAAACTTACAAACTCCGTACTGACAAGCACCCGTAGTCAGGGTCAACCTAGGTCTCTGGTGCTGAAAGGTAGTAGCTCTACCACTACACCACTGTGCTGCCGACCGCTTTGCAATATTGCAATGGGCTGTTCACAAATCTTCCCACACCAAAGAATGGATCGACTGGGCTAATATTCACTGGAATTTAGAAGGATGAGAGGGTATCTTATAGAATAGAAACACATAAAATTCTTAAGGGATTGGATAAGCTAGATGCAGGAAAAATGGTCCTGATTTGAATTGAATTGAATTTATTTGCCACACAACCAGGGTCGGTGGTATTTGGGTTGTCAGCAGCGGTACAATAATAAAGAACCCACAACCACAATAAAAATGTAACACAAACATCCACCACAGCATTCATCACTGTGGTGGAAGGCACAGAACTTGGTCAGTCCTCCTCCATTTTCCCCCGTGGTCGGGACCTCCACCCTCCGCAGCCGTTGCTGCGGGCGTCCAGATGGTAAGGGACAAAGTCAAAGTCAAGGTAAGTCCAGGATCGGCTCTTCCCCGCCGGAGACCGCGGTTTCAGGTTGGTGTAGGCCGCAGGCCGGCGGTCGAAGATTTAAGGTTCCCGCCGCGCCGCAGCCAGAAGCACCGCAGACCGCAGGGCCGATGGTCGAAGCTCCCCTCCAGGGGTGATGGTAAGTCCATGCCGTACCCGCGGTAGAAGTTGGCCGCGGGCCGGCCGTGATGGCTTCTTCTTCCCCCGGGTCCCCCACGAGGGATCCCGGGCTGCGGACGCAGCGCCATCTGGAGCTGTGCAGACCGCGGCTTCAGGCTGCCGGCTGCCGCAGGCCAGCGAAACGGAGCGCTCCCCTCCAGCGAGACCCAGCGAGGGCTCGCCCGCTCCACGCTGAGAGTCCACGCTGCGCCCGCCGCTGAAGCCCCGGGCGCGTCTCCGGAAAAGGCCGCGCCGATCCTCGTTGTTAGGCCACGGGGGAGGCGACCTGGAAAAAGTCGCCTCACCGTGGAGGAGGCGACCAAAGCGGTTTCCCCTTTACCCCCCCACACCACCCCCCACACAAGACACACAAAGGAACATTAAAACAAACTTTAAAACATACTTTAAAACATACTAAAAATTGAAAAGACTAACGTGCTGCTGACAGGCGCAGTCACTCCAGCGCGTTATGATGTTGGGGGAGTCCAGAACCAGGGGTCTCATTTTAAGAATAAGGGGTAGGCCATTTAGGAGTGAGATGAGAAAATACTTTTTCACCAAGAGAGTTGTGAATCTGTGGAATTCTCTGCCACAGAAGGCAGCGAAGGCCAATTCACTGGATGTTGTCAAGAGAGAGTTAGATATAGCTCTTAGAGCTAACGGAATCAAGGGATATGGGGCTAAAGCAGGAACGGGGTACTGATTTTGGATGATCAGCCATGATCATATTGAATGGCGGTGCTGCTTCAAAGTGCCGAATGGCCTAATCCTGCACCTATTTTGCTATGTTTCCATATTTCTGCACCCTTAACCCTCTGATGTCACCCACTTTTCAACCCCTCACACAAGACAACGCAGCCGAGGGAGCAACGTCACAGACAACCGGTACCCCCTTATTTGACAGGGTGGAGGCTAATCACAACACAATCGTGGATCGATGAATCTCTAAATAAAATGGTCATTAGCTATTGCAGAATGATGACAGAAAGAACACGAAGAGGCTATATTAAATTCAGGCTCTTAAAATGGAAAGCTGAAATCAGCCGCCTTCGGTCATACCAGTAAAAGCAATTGAATTCTATTATAAACTGTGGGACAGAACAACAATAAAGTTACATATTCCGAATAGTTATACATAATAGGCAGCAAATTGCACTGAGAGCTCTGTGGTAACATAGGAGTTAAATTAGAATAAGTCCATTGTTGAGTTTATTAATAACAATAGACAATAGACAACAAGGCGTGGTTCTTACGCAGTTATTATTGGTTTGAAATAGAGCAAGTTCAAATAGCCCTGATCCCCAATTTTGATCCATGGTTAGATGAGGATATGATCAGTTTACACCTTTGTATATTTAGCCCCACCTGAACCTTTCTTTTTTTAGCTTTCTCCCCTCTACTCCATCAGTCTGAAGAAGGGTTGGCTGTTCACTTCCTCCATAGATGCTGCCTGACCAACTGAGTTCCTTTAGGTCTTTGTTTCTTGCTCACGATTCCAATATCAACAGCTATTTGTTTCTCCTCAACACACGAGGGAAAATTTATAGTGACCACTTAACTTACCAACCCAAACATCAGTTTTAGGATGTGCAAGAAGCCAGAGCATCTAAAGGAAAACCACACAGACATTCAGATTTGTTTCCTCATATTTCTTAAGTACATTGCACACAGAATGTTTTTGCATGAATGCCTTGGATGTTTGGGTGTGTTAGCATTTACAGTCTCAACTGCACGAATGTTGCTCAACTTGTTGTAAACTCACGCAACCAGTTCAAATAACCTTTTGGGGGGTAAACCAGTGTTGGGCAGCTCAACATGAGGAAGGATATCAGTGCCTGGAGCTTGCACTGGAATGGTATTGATGGTTCAGGTGTAGCACACCATTGTCCAATCCTATCAAAGTTCGCAAGTATGACACCTACTCGTCCTCTCCCAAGGCCGGGCCTTGGAAGTTAGGTATATCCTGGAAGCCCAATGTTTGACACGTGGGAGAAATGGATGTACAGGTGCCAGTTGAAAACAGGCTAGAAGTTGGGAGTTTGCGAGATGTGAGAGAAGGTCAGAACCAGCGTTCTGAGCCGTCAATGGACATCAGGAGAGGTGCATGTGAAGGAAGGGCGAAACATGGATATACAACACAGGGTGAGGTGTAGCATCAGGTATTGGGGGAGGGAGGAGGGGAGGTTGCTGGTGTTGAGGTGGGGTGGAAAATAGAGAGATCAGTTGGTGGGCTCAAAATTAGGATGGGTGGTTCAGTGAAGCTTGGAAGGCAGAGGATGCCCAAACATCAGTTAAATGGTGAAGATAGACAAAATTCTGGAGTAACTCAGCAGGACAGATAGCATCTATGGATAGAAGGAGAAGGGTCTCGACCCAAAACGTCACCCATTCCTTCTCTCCAAGGATGCTATCTGTCCCCTAAGTTACTCCAGCATTTGATTGATTGATTGATTGAATACCTTTATTGTCATTCAGACCTTACGGTCTGAACAAAATTTCGTGCCTGCAGTCATACATACAATCATACAATAATAAACAACAATAAACACAAATTAACACCACCACAGTGTATCCTCCAAGCACCTCCTCACTGTGGTGGAGGCAAAAATCTTAGGGTTACTGTCTCATCCCTCCTCTTCTCCCTCTGCACTGAGGCGATTCCCCACCGGGCGATGGTACCAACAGTCCCGCGGCTCACCGAACCCCGCAAACGGGCCGGTTCAAACACCGCGGCCCGGGGGTGGTCGAAGCTGCCGCCCTCCAGTCCAGCACACACATCAGCATTTTGTGTCTATCTTCAGTGCAAACCAGTATCTGCAGCTCCTTCCCACACTGTGAAATGTTGATATTGTAAACCTCCAGTGGCAGGACTGTGAGGGTGAGACTACATTGTGCTGGGACTGGGCACAAGAAGCTTTGCAAAGGAAACATTGGATTAACACAATCCCCTGATGTGGTCATCATTCCCAAACATAACTCACCACAGAAAGCACCTGGTTGAATTTTCCAAGTAACACAAAACTTGGAAATCATCATTATCATGCTACCTCAAGGGGAAAAACAATGTTCCATTGCATAACACTGAAAAACATAATGTTATGCAATTTAATTTCCAGACAAGGATGTACTTTAAAAGGTTCTAACTGAAATTCAGCAATTATAATCTGGTGTTACAAAAGAGGAAACGCATACCATTACGTGTGTCGGCCCCGACATGAGATTGCACATTCCTCTCTGAAAGAATAATAATATGTTTAAATGATTAATGTCTCCCCTGACTTTCATTGCCTTGGAACTTGCCATAGTCTGGAGACTGGAATTACGTTGGATTCATGAATGGTGGTCTTGGAGGGGAGAATGCTCCTCAAACTGCGGAGCTTCTTGGACAATACAGCTCGCCCCCTCCATGACAGGCTGGTTCCACCAAGATGCAGTACAGAATGCCGCATGAGATCCTTTTTCCCTGTGGCTATCAAGCTGTACAACTCCTCGCCCTTCTGCCATGGGGTAGACTGTCTCCTCTCCCCCGACCGCAACCCCGTCCCCAACCTTTGCACACTCCCAATCCTTTCCACTCGTCAATTTGATTTCATGTTTCATGCCTCGTGTTTTATGACTGTTGGCAGAATAATTTTCCTCCTGGGATAAATGAAGTTCCATCATATCATATCATATCATATCGTTTCACCCTAGTTATGGGCTGAATTGGGGTTTGGGGAGCAATTGAGATTTCTCGCACCTAAAACAGTCTCCGTCCATATCATCGACAAAACCTCTGCACTACTAAAAGAGTGAAGTATCCACAAAGATATAGGTGGATCTTATCCATAAAAGGACAGGCCAACTTGAAGGTATGAATCACGATCCCTGCCCTGAAGTGGGTTGGAGTTAAACCATCCCAATGTCAGGATTCAGCCTCATTTCTACAGGATCAATGAAAGCCAGGGAGCCACTGTATGTTCCAGAGCACTTCACCAGCAAAGAAAATGTTCACTTCTGCATGATTCTGTCAATGGCTGTGGCCTTTGCTCAGTGCTGGGAGAGGGAAAAGGTCCATAGTCAAAGTATCATTACAGTAGAGTTAGAAGGAGCAATGAAATTCCAGTTCCATTTTCATGCATCTTTAAAAATAAATTAACCCGATGGTGGTGGTTTGGAGCAATCACTTTGAAGCCCATTTGTTGGCTGGTTTAGATCATGTCTTTCTGAACATCGTGCCTATGTGCTTAGATAACTGGGCCAAGAGAAATCACACTCATACCCCTCCGTCCCCCACCCTAGTTCTCCCACTAATTTCACTGTCCTCCTGATTAATTTTACTGTTTGTATGCCTCGTTGTCACCTTCCCCTCAGACAACAATTAACCAGTCTACATTTCCTTGATCATCGTCTGCCCTTCCATATTTCTTGTCTCCCCCTCCCCCTGACTCTCAGCCTGAAGAAGGGTCTCGACCCGAAACGTTACCCGTTCCTTCTCTCCAGAGATGCTGCCTGTCCACTGAGTTACTCCAGCATTTTGTGTCTATAAGGTGATAGGTTTTATTTTCTGAAATGCAGAAGCCAGAAACATCAGCAGTAAACAGACAAAAAAAAACGAAATCATTGCACCCAATCATATAACATGACCTGATAAATCTGCTAGGGATGATCATTTAATTCCTGAAAATCCTGAGGTGTGACTTCACCGGTGTGTCAGAGTAACCTTCGTAACAAGATCATGTAGCGAAGACAAAACACTTGGATGGGCTGGCAGGTGCTTTCGCCAAGATGACCACATGCCTGGTTCTTGCCAACCAATATCTGGCAAATGGATATTATTGTACGCTGAGGTTACCAGAAATATACCACAACCCCTTGTAAAACTTCCCTGCGATGGAAAGGAAAGGAAAAAATTACATTCATGCAAAGCCATTCACATTCTTTCAAGAAGTCTGATGGAATTCACAAGGGGGTGTGCACAAAGTCAAGCAAGAGATAGGTGGATACAGTTGAGAGGGTGGGGTGATTTTCAGATGGGTGAACAAAAATTGGAGATGAAAAGGAGACAAACAGCTCTGAGATAAGGAGAGAAGAAGTGTGAAATATGAGTCCATGGGGCTGGATATAAGTGGAAGGGAATGGGGGGAGGGGAAAGTTAGGGGGGGCAGTATAGTGAGTAAATGGCTGTGCATCCAGGTGGGGCACAGGGAAGAAGGAGAAGGGGTAGGCAGAAAGGTAGTGGGGGTGGGGTGGGTGTTTGGTTAAACTAAACTTGTTTACTTCTCAATCCCATTCTCCTGACTTCGCCCCATAACCCCTGACACCCGTACCCAAGCAGAATATGAGTGCTGTTCCTCCAGTTTGAGTGTGGTCTTGTTCTAGCAATGGAGGAGGTCCAAAACAGAAAGGTTGGTGTGGGCCTGGGAATGGGAGTTAAAATGGAAGTCGACTGAGAGATCCAGCAGTTTGAACATTGAATTCCAGTTTTATGTAACTAACCCAACAAGTCCCCCCCCCCACCATTCTTTTTTCTCCCCCTCCCTTCCCTAAACCCCATCTAGATACACACCCATTTATCCCACTTCCCGGCCCTCTTTTCCCCTCCACCCTATCCCCTTCCACCTTTTTACTTTCCTCTGGCCTCACATTTCCTTTGGCCTCTTCTCTCTTTATCTTGCAGTGTTCTGTCTCCTTTTCATCTCTGGCCTTTGTCCACCCATCTGCTCCATGGCTTCATCCCTCACCCCCTCACATATCCACCTATCACTTGCCTGGCTCTGTCCCGCCACCATCTTTCTCCCCCCTACTAGAATAAATGTTACGTCCTGTTCCCTTAAATAAACATTTGCAAAGCAGATGAAATGTGTACGATGCAACTACAAATGCTGTTTTTCACCAAAGATAGACACAAAATGCTGGAAGTAACGCATCTCTGGAGAGAAGAAATGGGTGATGTTTTGGGTCTAGACCTTTCTTCAGTCTGCAAAGCAGGTAGACCTTGCCACTAATTCTACCTCACATGCATCATTGGTCTTAAAAAGGAAGAGCGGAAAACCAAATCCAGTTCTGAGCAGTGAGCAAGTAACTCATCGTATGAGCAATGGTCTGTTGGACTAGCTATGGAAATTGGTGAGGTTTGATCGCATTTTTAATTTTTACCCTAGCTATGTGGAAACTGCAGCCTAACATACTGTGATGCTGCTCGAGTGAATTACCTGTGCCCATGCCAGTGATCCTCATACCTCAGCCACTTGCTTCAATATGGACGGCACGGTGGCGCAGCGGTAGAGTTGCTGCCTTAAAGCGCCTGCAGCAACAGAGATCTGGGTTTGATCCCGACTACGGGAGCTATCTGTACGGAGTTTGTATGTTCTCCCTGTGACAGGCGTGTAGGTTAATCGGTTTGGTATAAGTGTAAAATTGTCCCTAGTGTGTGTAGGATAGTGTTAATGTGTGGGGATCGCTGGTCGGTGCAGACTCACTAGTCAAAGGGCCTGTTTCTGCCTGTATCTCTAAACTAAAAGAAACTAAAACTAATATAACCTTTACAAAATAGTATATTGACAATTATAGCATGAAGTAAAACAATATCTGTAAACAAAGAAATTCATAAAGAGAATACAGGCAATATTTACATATCAATGAAGGCCAACTGACCAAAGCAAAATAAAAGGTTCCTTATACGTGATTTGTACCAACAAAGAAACAGGCAGATCACATAACGGAGACCAATTCTAAGAAACCTACTATGATTCAGACATTCGCACAATAGAAGTGATGATGCCAAGTTGCACGAGCACAGTTCCCTAGATCGTATGGTTTTTTTCAGGTTAAATGACAGATTTGTGGGTATTTGTGACATAGGAGGAGAGCATTCAAACTTTCCTATCCCCAGCAGCCTAAAAATAAGGCTTTACAAGTTAATTCCAGCCTCTTTGTACATACATTTGCATTGCTCATCAAGTACGTGCTCATTCAACTACCTTATACATGTACCAAGCAATCTGACAGCATAGAAGAAATACAAGGCTTGGGTATGAGATCATGGAAAGTTAGAACAGCGTTTCCTGATTTTAAACTTGCCAGTTGATCTAACAACAGCAGCAACAATTTATTGAAAGTCTATGATGATGATTAATTTTGATTGTCATGCCCATAAACTACACTTCAGATCAGATTTTATCTTTTATCTGTCTCAGGAATCAGGAAGTGAAAGTTAAATATTTGTACTTTTAAAAACAAATGAACAATTGAAAGCAATGCATGACGAAGTGTTCCAAAATTAGAATTCACGTGAAATATTGATAGTTGCTGCTAGTAAGCATTTGATGAACAAAATTGTCTTTAAAAAATGCAGTTAGCTTTTCTGAATGGTAAATCATGATAGTGTCCTTACTGGCTTTGTTAAAAAACATGCACAACTGGAAAAGGTGATGCATTCAATTGCCTCACCTTAGCTGTCTTCCCTTCTCCGTTTTGTCAATTGTATCCTGTCTTTTGGAGAAGTTATCTGGCAGAATTTGTTCAGGAATTCTGTGCCATTTAGCCTCATGCCATCTTTGCCTCAGTATAAAAGGAGGTACCTTTAGAAAGGAGATGAGGAGCAATTTCTTTAGGATAGAGGGTGGTGAATCTGTAGGATAGAGAAAAGATGAAACGTTTAATGCATGGCCTTTTTTTTCACATGTGGCTAGGAAACATTGTTTCATCAGGTGAAATCCATTGTCGATATTTGACGCAGATATTATGCAACAGAGATTCTCTTGGAAAGTTGCAACAATTTGATGTGATACCTGCATGAATTTTACCAAAGGAAGCTGCCCTTCCAACAAATCAGCCACTTGTTAGGTGCTTTAGAATTATTCTCTTTGACATAAACATCAGTTAATGTTGTTGCTGCAGGCTTCAGTAACTTGCGTCCTGATTTCAAGCACGAGCTGTGTGGAACTTGCACATTCACCTCATGGCTGTGAGCTTCCTATAGGTTATATGGTTAGCTTCCACGTCACAAAGATGTACTGTAAATTGCTCCTAATCTGCCCAAATTATGGGGAGCAGTGGAGGCAATGGGCCTGAGGAAGAGAACAGAGAAATAACTGGGGGAACAGGATGGTCTGAGTGCCAGAATAGACGTGATGAGCTTAAAGGGTTAATTCTGTGTCATGAAGAAATATGAGAACAGTTCCGCACACCCGTGCATGTGAACGGCTAGTGTACAGGGACTGGAACTCTGCCGGCACTTACGCAAACTCTTATAGTGAGCATCATGACTTCCTGACTCTTGTGCCCAACACGTCTAGCAATGCATTCCTCATTTTCAGTGAATCTATTTATTTATTTATTTATTTTCCATTGTGGGAGAAAACCAGAGGAAACCTACTTGGTCACAGGGAGAACGTACAAACTCTGCACATAGAGTACCGGTAGTCTGAATCAAATCGGGACTCTGGTGCTGTAATGCGGCAACTCTACTGATGCACCACCATGCCACCCTTTTTTGCCTTGCACTAACCAATATAAAACCCATATCATAGTCAAAGAAATGAAAATCTGTAAATGGCTTGCTTACTTCCCCTGTGCAACTATAATCTTAATTCCACTTTCTAGCTACTCCTTCACTATCGAGGTCCTGCGGCTCTAGCAGACATTTGAGCTTTGATGGTTAATGCCAATATTGTCTGGAACTTGGTACCAATGAGGTTCCTACCAATGCCTGTTTTACCTGCACCTGTACACACAGGTAGCTTAGGTAATGGGGTAGAAGTCAATGTACAGAGTATTGACTGAGGGATGGGCAACGGCTGAGAAAGGAAAGCACTTTAATCAGTGACCACCTACCATTTCTCCATGGCATCAGCTCCACCTACATCAACCGACTCCAACTGGTCCAGAACGCAGCCGCCCGACTCATCACCCACACCAAATCCTGGCATCACATCACTCCAGTCCTCAAACAACTTCACTAGCTTCCCATCTCCCACCGGATCACCTACAAAATCCTGATTCTCACCTACAAAGCCCTCCACCATCTGGCCCCCCCCATATCTCACTGACCTCCTCTCCCCCTACCAGCCCTCACGGTCCCTCAAATCCACATCAGCCGGTCTCCTCTCCATCCACAAGTCCAACCTCCGCAGTTTAGGGGACAGAGCCTTCTCCAGGGCAGCTCCCAGGCTCTGGAACTCCCTCCCCCAACTGATCCGCAATTCCATATAACCATATAACCATATAACAATTACAGCACGGAAACAGGCCATCTCGGCCCTACAAGTCCGTGCCGAACAATTTTTTCCCTTAGTCCCACCTGCCTGCACTCATACCATAACCCTCCATTCCCTTCTCATCCATATGCCTATCCAATTTATTCTTAAATTATACCAACGAACCTGCCGCCACCACTTCCACTGGAAGCTCATTCCACACCGCTACCACTCTCTGAGTAAAGAAGTTCCCCCTCATGTTACCCCTAAACTTCTGTCCCTTAATTCTGAAGTCATGTCCTCTTGTTTGAATCTTCCCTATTCTCAAAGGGAAAAGCTTGATCACATCAAATCTGTCTATCCCTCTCATCATTTTAAAGACCTCTATCAAGTCCCCCCTTAACCTTCTGCGCTCCAGAGAATAAAGACCTAACTTATTCAACCTATCTCTGTAACTTAGTTGTTGAAATCCAGGCAACATTCTAGTAAATCTCCTCTGTACTCTCTCTATTTTGTTGACATCCTTCCTATAATTGGGCGACCAAAATTGTACACCATACTCCAGATTTGGTCTCACCAATGCCTTGTACAATTTTAACATTACATCCCAGCTTCTATACTCAATGCTCTGATTTATAAAGGCTAGCATACCAAAAGCTTTCTTTACCACCCTATCTATATGAGATTCCACCTTCAAGGAACTATGCACGGTTATTCCCAGATCCCTCTGTTCAACTGTATTCTTCAATTCCCTACCATTTATCATGTACGTCCTATTTTGATTTGTCCTGCCAAGGTGTAACACCTCACATTTATCAGCATTAAACTCCATCTGCCATCTTTCAGCCCATTTTTCCAAATGGCCTAAATCACTCTGTAGACTTTGGAAATCCTCTTCATTATCCACAACACCCCCTATCTTGGTATCATCTGCATACTTACTAATCCAATTTACCACCCCTTCATCCAGATCATTGATGTACATGACAAACAACAAAGGACCCAACACAGATCCCTGAGGCACCCCACTAGTCACCTGCCTCCAACCCGACAAACAGCCATCCACCATTACCCTCTGGCTTCTCCCATTCAGCCACTGCTGAATCCATCTTGCTATTCCTGCATTTATACCCAACAGTTTAACCTTCTTAACCAACCTTCCATGAGGAACCTTGTCAAAGGTCTTACTAAAGTCCACATAGACAACATCCACTGCTTTACCCTCGTCAATTTCCCTAGTAACCTCTTCAAAAAATTCAAGAAGATTAGTCAAACATGACCTTCCAGGCACAAATCCATGTTGACTGTTCCTAATCAGACCCTGTTTATCCGTGAGGGAATTCCGTGTCCCTCACCATCTTCCAGTCCCGCCTCAAGACCCATCTCTTCACCTCTGCCTATCCTTAGCCCCACGTCCCCCTCCCTTTTCATCTGTGCATTAATTGTCTTATTATTGTGTTTTGTATTGAATTCTGTCTTTACTTTGTGTACTAGTCATGTCTCTACTATTTATTTCATTCCCCTTACATGTTTTTCCTCTACCTGCAAAATTTTTGTAAGGTGTCCTTGAGACTCTTGAAAGGCGCCCATAAATAAAATTTATTATTATTATTATTTCCCCAGCCACAGCCGTTTCTTTCGTCACCTTCTTTTGCTTCCTTGAGCTAAATCCAAAATGAAAGAAGCAGTATTGGATCTAATTCTGGGAAATCAAATGGGACAAGTGGATTGAGTGTAGCAACAAGAGATCATTTATCAAACAAGACTACATCATTTCTCAACTTGGAGCAACGGTGAAAAGAAACCCAAAGAATTCAAAGGTAAAATTGCTTAACTGCCCAGTTTATATCTGAAATACGTCTTTCCTGAATAACTTCCTTTGTTCTGGTATTATCCCAAACCTCTTTATTTTGATCTGCCTGTGCCAGCTCCCTTCTTCAATCACTGAAATCAACTCTTTCCGGTAAAGCATTTACCAGACAATGGAAGCTATTCAGAAAAGGAACAGTCCAGGTACACACAGGAGAAGCGTGTACCTGGACCAAAGGAAAGTGTCATTCATCCAAAAGTAAAACACATTGGTTTTACAGAGGAAATAAAATCTGGAGCAAATGACAAATATCCTGAAGACGACGCAGTTAATAATTACAAAGAGTATGTAAAGATGGAATTAGAAAATGTTATACCGCAAGCAAATCAACAAGAAAAGCGTAACAGACCATATTCACCTGCGAATAATTTATCAGCGTATTGCCACTTAGAATTTCAATTATATATGCATGTTCTTTTACGCATTATGAGTAAATAAGTAGTCAACTCAGTAGTTGCCACTGACTCACTGAGCTCTGTGGGAAGCTCAACACCCCATCCAGATCCCCAACAGTGAGTTGATTAAAAAAGCTTCAGATTAGGACCAGCTATGTGGTCCAGCAGTGGAATCGAACCTTACTGACAGTGGAAACGGCCATTGCTGCAAATGTAAAGCTGGGGTGAAGGATTAAGCTTGCTCGCTCTTTCAAAGAGCCCGAGCAGGCACAATAAACTAAATAACCACCTTTTGTGCTCAAAGTTTCCAATGCTGTTCAATTAGTTTTTCTTACGTTTTTTGTTCTTAATTCTCCGTTTGATTTTGTAAGAATTTAGAATTTACCATAAACACATTATGATCAGGGTACCGGATTTCAGGCATGGATGTGTTTCAGAGAACGCCTAAAGAGTTTTGAATAAAAGATGAAGGAGATGAATTGCGGCCGAAGGTTAAGTATTTTTCTGTGCAGAGGTTTCTAAGAAATAAAGGCCAAGCATTCTTTAAATTCACATGCACAAGATCACATATAGTGTCAAATAAAAATTGGCTGAATTATATTTTCTGTGGCTGAAATAGATTCTAATAATATTCAAATAATAATCGCATGAAGAATGTTGGGACCAAAGGCCAGTGACCAAGAAAGTGTGCACAATATCCCAGCTTTTGAATACCAGTTAAAATACAAGTTATAATTGCTGGTCCATTTCTACTCATCAGTTTGCTGATTTGCAGTAGATTCTCACACAAGGGTGAACTCGGCTTATTCATTGAGTTGGCTTCTGCAAAAACTCGGTCCTTCCAAAGGAGCAATAAATAGAAGAGGCAACAAAGTGTGAATGAGTTGTGTGCAAGCAAGAGAGAATAAGTTGCAAGGATCAAGAGAAATGAGAAGGAGGGTAGGTGGAATTATACCCCGTGGATCTGTAATGCATGTTTTGGCATTCTATATTGTAAAAAATAAGTAAGTAACCTTTTTTAGGTGCTACTTAAATTCAGTGACTGTTCCTGACAGATTGTGACAGGGTCAGCAGTGTGGAGCAGCACCTCCTCGCACTTGTAATGTGATAAGATGTTCTAATTCTTTCATTGCTCCTATATACCTTAAACCATAACTTTGGAGAACCACAGTCCCTTTAGCATTGTTTTTTATCGTTTAGTTTAGTTTAGAGATACAGCGCGGAAACAGGCCATTTGGTCCACCGAGTCCGCACCGACCAGCGATCCCTGCACACCAACACTATCCTACACACACTGGGGACAATTTACAATTTGTACCAAGCCAATTAACCTACAAACCTGTATGCCTTTGGAGTGTGGGAGGAAACCGGAGATCCTGGGGAAAATCCACCTAAGTCACGGGGAGAAGGTACAAACTCTATACAGACAAGCACCTGTAGTTAGGAATCTATTACTCTGTTGCCATTGTTTCCCATCGGACATACCATCTCTTTAGCTTCTCCAAATTAGTTTGCCGATTTGTGGACAATTCTGTGCGTAAAACTGGATCCATCATCACTGCCCAAATGGCTTGCAATCACTAAATGTTCAGAGCAGGTGTCAGCAATAGAAGCCAGTACTCTAATTTGCAGCACCTTGTTGATACTGACAGATTAGCTATAATAATTACAATTAATACTAGTTGTGGGTGCATTAGAATGAATGAATGGAAAAGCTGGTAGCTTATCCAGCATGCAAAGAATACCTTTCAACCATTTTTAATTTTTTATAACTGCAGCAATAACAGTTATTAAATACGAATATGTTCATAAGTTCATAAGTGAATTCCGCAGATTCACCACCCTAGTTGAATAGAAATTTTGTTTTCAAAAATTGTATGCATGATAGATAAAAATTATTCAATGTTAAGGAGACATTTGAGAATTATTTACAATGGATGATAGAAGGATCCATTGAACAGCCATTTCCAAATAATCTATGCTACAGATGAATACAGTTGTATTTTTATACATTTTACTGTTCATTTTACACAGCTCTTCTGTACATCACTTCTTTCCAAATATTCAAATATATGTCTTCAGTTGAATTTTCATGCTCATCTGGTGCCAATGTTGAACAATGATAATGTCTTCAGTTTTCCTCAGCCATTATAAGCATTAGGGGCATGTGCAGAATAAATGCCCTTTTTCAACGATCATCTTTAGATCATATTCACTAGACCAGTCCTCGCTGTACCAATACAATGTCTTTCTCTGTGTATTGTACATGTTACTACATAGAGACTCACCATAACATATCCTCTATCCATTATGTACAAAAACCCATGCTCTCTAGGGTTATAGAGACAGAAAAAATTAAATTGAAATGAAATGTATAAAATTGGATTTTCATTCCATTCACAGTGAAAAATGTATAACGATTTCTGATCAGAAAGCTATTGCACATATTATTTGGGAATTGAATTGTATTGCTGATATCACTAACAAATAATGAAAGGCCTTCAACTTTAATAAGCCGCTTTCTCATATTAAATAGATGGATTGACGTCTCTGTTAAAGATTTAGGCAAAGAAAATTGATAAGAACGTGTTAATACATGAATTACTAATGACAGAGAGCCCATGTTCATTATTACAGTTTAATCAGCTAAGCAGAATTGATGATCTATCTCAGCTTCCTCCTGTGATTCCCAGCATCGTATAGCAGTCCTCACAAATTTTAATTAATTCCTCAGGATCTCAAGAAAGCTTGAGAACACAGACATTTCTGCAGGTAACCTTTTTTTTCCAGAGAAAACTCAACTTGATAGTCTTAGGGAGAATCCGCCAGTATATCACGATAAACTTCATGGCCAGTTAAGGCACCTAAACTCTGCTCTTAATGTGCCAATTTCTTGGTGTGTATGTCCTTCACCATTTGTTAATTTGAGGTTCATTTCAATACTGTTATCTGATACATGCTATCTGATACAATGACAGCAAGAGCTAGGGATGAATGCGATAATTCTGAACTTCCAGTAGAAGATCCTGAACTTTCCTTCATCTGAAACAAAATCCTTTGGAAGTTGAAAATCTGAAAAGACTGTAGAAAATGCTTCAAATTTTCAGCAATGGTTTATACTTTGGACATCCACCCAGCAAAACTTTAACTTTAAAGTGTGGTATATTCAACTGTATTGTTGTACTTACAAATCATATTTGAGTGTCTAATACCAAACTCAGACATTTTCTGAATGGGGGCATAGAAATCTGAAGAAAATCTAGAAGCAAAAAACTGCAGATGCTGGTTAATATACAAATGAACATGAAGTACTAGGGTAACTCAATGGGTCTGGAGAATGTGGATAGGTGACGTTTCGGGTCAAGACCCTTCTTCAGTGCTGTAGATGTCTGCAGAAGGGTCATAGAGTCATTGAGTCATAGAGTGATACAGAGTGGAAACAGGCCCTTAGGCCGAACTTGCCCACACCAGCCAACATGTCCCAGTTACACTAGTCCCACCTACCTGCATTTGTTCCATATCCCTCCAAACCTGTCCTATCCATGTACTTGTCTAACGTTTCCTAAATGTTGGGATAGTCCCAACCTCAATTAACTCCTCTGGCAGCTTGGTCCATACACCCACCACCCTTGGCGTGAAAACATTACTCCTCAGATTCCTATTAAAAGCTCTTGACCCAAAACGCCACCTATCTATGTTCTACAGAGGTGCTGCCTGACCAACTGAGTTACTCCAGCACCTTGAGGAAAATCTATATGAGTTACTAATGTTAAGACACATCACTCTTTTCTTATTCTAGACTATTACTAAATAGTGGTCATTTATATAATTATTGTTTGTGGGGTGTTGTTGCATTTGTTTGGATTATGCATCTGATAATGCTTTCCACAAAAGCAATTCTTGCATGAAGTACACAGAGTAGCATTTTTCTATATTATAACATACAAGAAACCATGATATCTATATTACTAAAAGTCTGATCTTGACCACTTCCTGTTGTTCTGTATATTGATTTTAGAAAAAACGCTACCACTTACGGCTGTGATTTTTGGCCATCTTACTCAGAGTCCCCCTCTGCTGCGCAGGACAAGAGGATTTTTCCCATCAATGAAAAATAAAAGAGTTATTAGTGTTTAAACAATGTTGAGATTCTCTCTCCTGAAGGCCACGCCCCTTCCGGCGGGACTATAAACCCCGGAAGTGTTGAGTGCCTCAGTCAGTCTCTGCAAGGTGGGGGAAGCGAGAGGGTCACGTCTCTCAGTCTGAGCTGTGAATTACACTGAACACGTATCTACTAAACTGTGAATGGTGCTACTGACCTATCAGTGCCCTTAATGTGGTTTAAAATATAGTTTGGAAATGCTAAAGCTGTGTTGCCTTTGGTTTGGAAATGCTAAAGCTGTGTTGCCTTTGGTTTGGAAATGCTAAAGCTGTGTTGCATTTGGTTTGGAAATGCTAAAGCTGTGTTGCCTTTGGTTTGGAAATGCTAAAGCTGTGTTGCCTAATTAAACTTGCCTTGCCTAATTAAAGTTGCCTTGCCTAATTAAAGTTGCCTTGCCTTCTATATAATTAAAAGTCTAATTTTGACCAATTCCTGTTTGTACTTTATATTGATTTTAGAAAAAATGCTACCACATATGGCTGTGATTTTTGGCCATCTTCCTCAGATTCGCCCTCCGCTCATCAGGTGCCGAGGATTTTTCCCATCGATGAAAAATAAAAGAGTTATTAGTGTTTAAAAAATGTTGAGATTCTCTCACCTGTCAATCACGCCATGAAGGCCATGTCCCTTCTGGTAGGAGGGGGTGAGGGACTATAAAACCCATAAGTGTGAGTGTGGCTCAGTCTCTGCAAGACGGAGGGGGAAGAGGTCACGACTTGCTGTCTTTAGTGGCCTTGCATCCTGCTTGAAATGGTATGAAACCGCACTTGAATTTTGTGGACTTGCACCCTGCTTGAAGTGGTAAGAAACTGCACTTGAATTTGGTGGCCTTGCACCCTGCTTGAAATTGAATTTCAAGGAATAGCCGTGAGTCAACTGCCAGCCCATCAGCTGTGAGTGAGTGAGCTACCAGTACAACAGGCTTGAGTGACTGAGCCGCCAGCCCAATAATCCATTCAGCCCACAATGTCCATACTAGCCCTCTGGAAACCAGTCCCTTCTGCCCACAACACCCATACTAGTGCTCCAGAAAGTCCCCCCCCCACTGACCACCAATATCAGAATTGGTGGAGAGGTGGAATATTGTGTTGGGGGATCAGGCCTCCCGTGTGATGTTGGGCCACTTAGTCTAGTATAAGCATAGAAACAAAGGAACTGCAAATGCTGGGTTTAAAAAAAAACACACAGTGCCAGAGTATCTCAGCAGGTCAGGCAGCATCTCTAGAGAACATGAATAGGTGACAATCTTTCATTAAGAGATGTAACTGGCTTCAAGTATTACAGAAACCAGTGAAATACATAACCATATATCTGTTGTTCCAATAGCATACATCTTCTCACTCTTATTTAAATGAAACATTATGACTTAAATGATCTACTCATTTCGTTTGGATCATTTATCTAAAAATCACTGCTGAAATGTGCACTTTCTTGATGATCAAATTATGCATTTTGTATCATCAGTTTCAGATGGCATTGCAAAAATTCATTAAGTTCTGAAAAATATTTTCCAACGGAACAACTGAGACTGTTTTTCAAAGAAAGTATTTCATTCTCTGTAGCTTGCTCAGACTATTAGGAAATAGATATCAAAATCAACATATGAATGCATTTTACATTTGTGCTCAAATGCAATGTAGTACGGCGAAGCATTTGTTTAAAATTTCCATATATAGCTTTAATGTGATTCCAATGTGAAAAGGAAAGAACTGTATTTATAAAACACCTCACAGGTTCTTGGGACATGAAAGAGTTTCAAAGCCAAAAAATATTTTTGAAATAGTTGTTTTTTTCTTATGGAAGAAAATGTGATATCAATTTGCATACAGCAAAATCCCGAATCTGCATTGTTATAACTCCATTAATTCATTTTGCGTGGTTCTTTAAAGACTAAATATTGGCTAGAACACTCAGGCAACTCTACGTCTCTTCATGTTTAACATCTTGCTGTGCAGGCAAGCAGGTAAATGTCATTTCTGAAAATCAGCAGGAGCTAAATTAAATTGCTCTTGTAAGAAAGCACGAGAATTGTTATATGCGATAAAACGCATCAATTGCTACCATTGGAGACATCGTTTCATCTCATACAAGAAGTCCAGGAACAACCTCCATAGGGCCATCAAAAAGGTTTAAAAGGGTCATCATTTCCTACAAGGCAAAACCAAGTGGCAGCTCAAGCAACAGCAATGCATTACTCCTGGACGAGCTCAACGTGTTCTACCCATGATTCGACAGGGAGAACAGTAATGTTCCTTCTCAGGCCCCATTGCCCTCCAATGACTCAGTCACTGAAATCAATAATGAACGTTTTTTCAGGGGAGTGAATCCTCGAAAAATGTCTGGACCTGATGGTGTACCTGGTCACTTTCTCAAACCCGACGCAAACCAACAGGCTGGAGCTTTTGCGGACATCTTCAACCTCTTATTACTGGGGTTTGAAGTTCCCACCTGCTTTAAAAGGGCATCAATAATACTGGTGCCCAAGAAGAGTAACATGTCGTGCCTCAATGACGATAATGAATCCAAAGGTAGAAGTTAATATGTCCCATAACTAAACATTCAAAGCACTTATTCAATAACGATGTTAGTGTCACAACGTTAGTACCAGTGGCACTAATGTTTGTAGTGATGAGGTGCTTTGAGAGGCTTTGAGGGCATCATCCAAAATCATTGAATTAAATTTAGGGACATGCTTCCTCCTCTCCCTTAAAGGATCTGAAGGCACATAATAAAAAGTAACAGCCAATAAATGGTAGGTGACAGATCTGGCTCATGACAACAATAGTGTGGGAGGGAAAGTGCTCTTCAACACTAGGTCTGTGATTGTAATAACCATTATCCTGAAACCATGGAAAGTAATCATACCTTCATTCTCAATCCTCTTGGTGAAAGTGGCATTTAGGATCATCTGCCTGCCCGTGATCTATATCCCTCCATTTCTTGCACATTCTTACACATAGAAGTATAAGGAATAGAGGGACATGGATCATGTGCAGGCAGATGAAATCAGTTCAGTTAGGTATCATGTTCGGCACAGACATTCCTGTGCTGTGTACGGTTCTATGTTCTATGTTTTAACACTTCACATCCAACAAGTCTCATTTCAGGGGATCATCTCTGTAAATAGATCGTCGATAACCATAACATTTCTGTGTTATTCCTTCATGACTGGTTTTTTTTTGTGTCATCAAGTTGTTTGAAATAATGCTTCAGGCAGTTTAATTAAGAAACAATAGCGACAGGGAAACAAAAGAATCGCTGGCAGCAATGGTTTTCATCCACAACAGAACATTCCCTACTTTTGCAATAGGTTCTAAGTGAGGTCAATGCACAATTGTGTCAACAACAGCGGCTAAGCTGGAGACTATTGACCTCTCTGCCTCAAATAAGGCTGCAAATGTTTCTTCTGTGGCAGATGTTTTACCGAGATGATCAGATTTTATTTTGCTATGAATTTTCAATCAATTGAGAGACTAAATTATTGCACTATTTTATTTAGAGCTTGTTAAAGAATGTTCACTGAAATTAGGAGGAACTATTTTTCAGTGTTGCTCAGCCTAAGTAAACTTTTTTTGGAAAACAAACTGTGATAGCTGCTTGTATTTATAGTATTACAAATCAAATATTCTCATTATTTTCTTGATCCTATTCACAGTATTGATGTATCTGGGAAACACTGTTATTCTGCAGATAGTTTTTTTAATTACCATTTGCTTTTAAATGGGTTTTAACGTAATCGTTATTGTGAATGGAAATAACTTTGTACTTTAACTATTTAATTGAAATACATTGATCTCTGCTCTGTGAATAACTTTGTTTCAAATATATCAGCCCTATCTAGCAGTGCGATGCACAGTGTCTGCCTTGGTAGGTATCATCTACGCATTGTAAGAGAAATGGCAAAACAATGAGTGATTAGAAATGACAGCCTGTTGACCCGTGTTTTAGGTTGTGAATGCTAGACTGACCCTATGCCTTGGGGGTCAGAGAATCAACACAAAGAAAATAAGAATGTAAGAGACAGACGTAGGATAAAGGGATGGGGTTCTTTAAAGCTGTTCTGCTGATATTGTACCTCATCCATTTCCTGTCCAATTCCCATATTCCCTGACTCAATCAGACTGCAACATTCCAGTGACCCCCTCCCTGGAATATATTCAATGACTAGCATCCACAGCCCTCTGAGGTACAGAATTGCAAAGACCGACATCTCTCATGTCAAGCTTTATTCGTTTCTCCTGCGATTATGGATTGAGTTTCTGACTCTCCAGCCAAGTAGAGAAAAAATTGCTCGATCTCATTCTCAATGATTTTCCAGTTGCAGTCACATCTGTCCAGTGAAGTGGGAGAGACCAATGCCCAGCCCTGCCTTTTGATGGAAAATCCCTCTATCATGCTAGAAGGGAGTCAATGGTTAATACAAAGTATCCATTATCACATGTAATAGCAACAAAATTGCATTTGACTATAAGTTTTGTTTAGTTTTGTTTAATTTATTGTCACCTGTACCAAGGTACAGTGAAAAGTTTTTGTTGCATGCTAACCAATCAGCGGAAAGACAATACATGATTACAATCGAACCATTTACAGTGTATAGATACATGATAAGGGAATAATGTTTACTGCAAGGTAAAGCCAGCAAGGTCCAATCAAGGATTATCTGAGAGTCACCAATAAGGTAGAGATAGTAGTTCAGGATTGCTCTCTGGTTGTGGTGGGATGATTCTGTTGCCTGATATAATGTGTAACCTGGATCCTAATTTTCCCTGTTTAAATTGTAGCAATTTAAGATCCCTGCACAATTGCAGTTATGCACAGTCCTGAAATAAATGAATAAAATTGAGCATTATAGTTGATAATCTTGTTGAGCTCCTCTAGCACAAATGTTGAGGCACTTACTGTATGTCAGGGAACCATCTTTAGGATCTTGAATCCGAAACCAGCTTACATCCCCTTTATTCAAAGGAAGCATTGAGGCAAATATAAGTTCCATTATGTTTAGTGTTTCTGATTATTGCAAATATTTTAACATGAAATTAAATAAATTATCTGAGTTTTATTTTTGTTAATAATGTAACTTTTATTTTAATTACCTATTTCGGTTCAAATTAATCCACAAGGGATTGAGCACAGCCTACTGATAACAGTAAAACATGGATACTGCTAACGTCCTTGCATATTTTGATATAAGCCTCCAATTGTTGCTAAAATCACAGCTCTGAAAGAGGGAGAAATGCCTTACTGAGATACTCCCTCATGTCCACAGCAACCTTCATCTAAATTTTTCTGTGACAGTTTCGGGAGAATTTATTGCAGGATAAACAGTTGGCAAGGTGGATCTGATAATCATAACTACAAATATGGATATCATTAAAGGGCGGCACGGTGGCACAGTGGTAGAGTTGCTGCCTTACGGCGCTTGCAGCGCCAGAGAGCCGGGTTCGATCCCGACTATGGGTGCTGTCTGTATGGAGTTTGTATGTTCTCCCCGTGACCGCGTGGGTTTTCTCCGAGATCTTCGGTTTCCTCCCACACTCCAAAGACGTACAGGTTTGTGGGTTAATTGGCTTGGCATAAGTGTAAATTGTCCCTAGCATGTGTAGGATAGTGTTTAGGTGTGGGGATCGCTGGTTGGTGCGGAATCGGTGAGCCGAAGGGCCTGTTTCTGCACTGTATCCTTAAACTAAAATAAACTAAACTAAAAGCGATGGTAAGGAAATAAAAAATAAGGTATTATTATTTACCAATGGCACGGGAGCAGGAAGATAAGTTATTGTTGTAGTTCTACCGTGCAGTTATTAAGCTTTTTATTAATAATGCAATTAAAATATGTGACATGAAAGTCTATACTTATGCTATCTATTGTAAATGCAGTGAATGCAATTTTTCTATTACTGCCACAGAAGCTTGAGTTTTCAAATCTCACATTGTCTGCAGATGGCATTTCATCTAAAGGAAATAATTTAGATTAATCTTGGATTTCTTCCGAAATTTTGCATCAAACATACAGTTTGTACTTTCGAAAGTCCTTCCTGTACTTCTGGCTGCACCAAATGGCTTATTAAGACCCACTGAAACAGCATAATGGCAAGGTGAAGTGCACTTTGTAAGTTCAACATTTCCTCATTAAAGATTGCCAGTAAACAACTCGTGTTGTCCTGGAAATGGAACTACAGGAATGAACACACAAGTGTTGAAAACAGGAAACTAGATTCAAATTAGTGTACAAATTGCCTTGAGCACTCTGGATTTCACCATTCTACTGAATCTCAGAAGCTTCTGACCTTCACCCATCTCTTGCCATCTCTTGGGTTCACAAAAAAGCTGGAGAAACTCAGCGGGTGCAGCAGCATCTATGGAGCGAAGGAAATAGGCAACGTTTCGGGCCGAAACCCTTCTTCAGACTTGTCATCTCTTGTTTACAAACAAAAGCAAAAGTATTTTTAGTTTAGTTTAGATTAGTTTAGTTTAGGTTAGTTTAGAGATACAGCATGGAAACATGTCCTTCGGCCCACTGAGCCTGCGCCAACCAACGATCACCCATTCACAATAATTCTATGTCATCCCAGTTTAACAAGCAACACACTAGGGGCAATTTACAGAAGCCAATTAACCTATAAACCCACAGGTCTTTGGGATGTGGGAGGAAACAGGAACACCCGGAGAAAACCCATGGGGTCATAGGGGGAACGTGCAAACACCATACAAACAACGATCGACCCTGGGTCTCTGGCACTGTAAGGCAGTGACTCTACCGCTACACCACTCTGCTTCTCATCTTTCTAATCATTATGTTCGTATACTTCACGATGAACACAAGTGGGTTTGCTCTCCTTCCTAGTTCATTGGCACAGTGATGGTGTTCAACTGGCACTGACAGATTGCAGGTCTTCTCCAGGTCAGCGTTATTAATGTTCATGCCCAGATGGAGCTGGCAGTGCACGGTGGCATCAAAGTACTCCTGAGCTCCCCGTAACCAGTGTTGTCCAACAGGCAACCGTGCACTCCGATTAATAGTGGAAAACCAGACCGATCTTTTCTCGTTCCCAGGCCAGGGGACATTTCTGACAAACTCATTACACAAAATGACTGAATAGATTCTAACCATTGACACAACGAGGCAGTCGAGCACAGAAATCATTTGAACTTTCACACTGGTAACCGGTGTGGTTTTTCACCAGTGATCATACAATGTGACAGTATACTGGATTTTAAGAATCCTCTTGCCAAGATTAACGGCATATCCTAAACAAATAAATTAATTTCCCTATTTACATATTCTTTGTTTGTAATTTCTCCAATGTGCCCAAGCAGACAAAGTTAAGAAGAGATATTAAAAATCTCAAAGGTAATCATAAAGTGAATAATCTATATTCTGAAGAAGGGTCTCGACCCAAAACATCACCCATTCCTTCTCTCAAGAGATGCTGCCTGTCCTGCTTAGTTATGGGCCTGTCCCACTTGCATGCGATTGCGTGCGTTTGGCGCGATCAACCGGAAGCGGAGTTCACGCGAAGTTCGCGCTAAGTTTGCCCTAAGTTCGCGCGTGACGTCATCACGCAACGCCAATCAGCTGGGCAGGAGGCGGGCCGACTGAATTTGGGCGTCGTCCGGCGTCGGGCGGTGACGTCATCACGCAACGCCATGCTGGGCGGTGATATCGTCACGCAACGCCACGTGCTAGGCGTACGCCGTCAAGACGCTGCGTACGACGTCAAGACGCTGCATACGACCGCAATGCGCCTGCGTGCCGACAGGCCGTTGGCGCGCGAAGATTTCGGTCACGGCAAGAATTTTGGAGCCCCGCGCGATGTCGGGACCAGCCCCGCACAACTCCGCGCTTATAAGTGGGACCGGTCCCGCGCGGCCATATGGTGCCCGTAGGCCGCAAGCGACCACGAGGTTGCGTAATTTGCGAGCCAAGGTCGCGTAAGTGGGACAGACCCTTTACTCCAGCTTTTTGTGTCTATCTTTGGTGTAAACCAACATCTGCAGTTCCTTCCTACACAAACTATATTTTGTTATGTATTCATGAAAAAAAGCTAAAAGGTAACTTCTTCCCTGGTTTGTTCAAGTTTGACACTGAATTAATGCTAATCCAAATATAGTGTAATGGGCTTCCGTGAGTATTTTGTTGAATGTCTGACCTGTTGACCTTCTCTGAAGGATTGACCCCTAAGTGGTCAACTCATCTGTCCGTTTCTAACATCAGCACTCTTTTATCAAACAATATAGAGTCCCATTACACAAACAGAAACCCAAGTACTTCTACCGCTGCACCATCGAGAGCATCCTTACCAACTGCATCACAGTATGGTATGGCAACTGCTCTGTCTCCGACCGGAAGGCATTGCAGAGGGTGGTGAAAATTGCCCAACGCATCACCGGTTCCTCGCTCCCCTCCATTGAGACTGTCCAAAGCAAGCGTTGTCTGCGGAGGGCGCTCAGCATCGCCAAGGACTGCTCTCACCCCAACCATGGACTGTTTACCCTCCTACCATCCGGGAGGCGCTACAGGTCTCTCCGTTGCCGAACCAGCAGGTCCAGGAACAGCTTCTTCCCGGCGGCTGTCACTCTACTCAACAACGTACCTCGTTGACTGCCAATCACCCCCACCCCCCCCCCTGGACACTTATTATTATTTATTCAAATCATTTGCTATGTCGCTCTTCCAGGGAGATGCTAAATGCATTTCGTTGTCTCTGTATTGTACACTGACATTGACAATTAAAATTGAATCTGAATCTGAATCTGAATCTGAAGTACCATTCTAGGCGAGGAGTCCATAAACTCAATAAAATAGGTCGCTTCGTCCATCAAGGTATCTTGCAACATCTGTACAAAGCCAAGTGAGACAACGTTGCCATCAGCAGTTCTGTGAGAAGTCCTGTCTTTGTTCTCTCTGTGCTTCCATGTGGGTCTGCCACTATGCTATGTGACATGCACCAATGGTCGATGGTATTCCACAGAGTGGGAATACTGCCAGTTCTGAGTGTCTGTGCATTTGCTGCCTTTTGCAAGTGTGCAGTGCAGGTGGGTGCCAGAGATGTGCTCATTATGGCGTGCCTGTTTACTAGTTATTTATAATGGAAGGTTTCCTTTAGAGATACAGCATGGAAACAGGCCCTTTCGGCCCACTGAGTCCATGCCGACCATCGATCATCTGTACACTAGTTCTATGTTATCCCACTTTCTCATCCTAAACACTAGGGGCAGCTTACAGAACCCAATTAACCTACAAACCTGCACATCTTTGGAATGTGGGAGGAAACTGGAGCACCTAAAGAAAACCCATACAGTCACGAAGAGAACGCACAAACTTCACACAGACAGCAGCTGTAGACAGGATTGAACCCGGGTCTCTGGCACTGTGAGGCAGCATCTCTACCGTTGCGCCACTGTGCCACCTACAAGGGATGGTCCTAACCAAATTATCCCAATGGAGTCAACATTGATGGGAAAAAAACATACTAATTCTTCTCACCATGCCAGAATTGCAGATTTTCAGGAGTCACTTTAATAATTTGGCGAATAGTTTAGTTTAGTTTAGTTTAGTTTAGTTGAGAGATACAGTGTGGAAACAGGCCCTTTGGCCCACCAGGTCCTCGCCGACCAGCGATCCCCGCACATTAACATTATCCCACACCCACCAGGGACAATTTTTACATTTACCAAGCCAATTAACCTACAAACCTGTACGTCTTTGGAGTGTGGGAGGAAACTGAAGATCTCGGACAAAATCTACGCAGGTCACGGGGAGAACGTACAAACTCCATACAGACAGCACCTGTAGTCGGGATCGAACCCGGGTCTCCGCCGCTGCATTCGCTGTAAGGCAGCTACTCTACCGCTGCACCACCGTGACCGCCCTAATAGAATACAGTATAAAAATATTGACTGCTTTGCATTAGCAGTAGCTTAAATAATATATACTACACAATTTATTTTGTTGAAGCATGTGCCTAGATGTGTGTCAGCTGTGCCTCAGTTGGAGAGCTCAACCTTCTGAGTCATTTTCTTACCTGAAACAAAATGCTGTTTGCATCTGAATATAAATGTGCGAAATAGGAAACTAAAATTCATCGATCAAATTTCTTATGAGGCATTGAACCATATTTGTAAATGTCCTCCATGCAATGTACTTAAGCCTGATGCCAAATGTGAAATGTATTCACTGGTAACTCAAATCAATGTCTGAATTATTTATCCACTGTTGAACCTGGCAACAGGTACATATGACTAAGATAGCCACAAAGTACTGGAGCAACTCAGCAGGTCAGGCAGCATCTCTGGAGAAAAGGAACAGGTGACGTTTCGGATCGGTGCCCTTCTTCAGATCTTAATCTTCAGACTTCATTCATCAGTCTGAAGAAGGACTCCAACCCGAAACGCCACCTGTTCCTTTTCTCCAAAGGTGCTGCCTTACCTTGCTGAGTTGCTCCAACACTTTGTGGCTATCTTCAGTATAAACCAGCATCTGTAGTTCCTTCCTATGCATAAGCAGATATTGCTACCATTTTTCACAGGTAGAGGTAATGCTGACAGTGTAAATGGGTGTACAAGGAATTGGGGAATCTAATCTGGTTGTACTTCATATTGTCCCACTAGTTCTAGCCAGCAGGGAGTGTGTATTCAAATTATAGTGCATTCAAGGAATAGGCTGTGTCCACAGGAACATTTTACCCCTTCAGCCAGCTTCACCATTTAATGAACTCAAGACCTAATTCCATATACTTGCCCTCGGCCAGAATATTGGTCAGCAAAAAGTATAAATTGGAGACGTAAATTTAATAATGGATCCACCGTTAATTATCATGTACAGCAATGTTCCAAATAACAATCCAGTGTAAGCACAAGTATATCCAATCTTTAGTCCTGAAATAAGCATTTTTAATTCTTACTAATGCCTCCTCGACCAGCAGGGATAACTTCTGCCTCTCTCAATTGGGCATAAAATGTTGCATTAAATCAAACCTTAGTTTTCCAAATTCGAGGCAATTTAAATCTGCTTTGTGTCATTTCTTCTTGATTTAACCCGAGTAAAATGAAAGATCTCATGATCCTGAGATGAAAGTCACAATATGAATGATTTTTATTTTCCTTTTACAGAGTGAGGGCAAGTGAAGGGTAATTGCATGACCCTGCCTTCCATTGTAATGGCTTCTGCAGTGAGAGTTTCCATTAACAGTCAAGATTATCACTCATGCAAAAGTACTGAACTATTGTATCCTTGGGTAAAGTAGGATTGTACTGTAGATTCAGCTATCACGCTGCCAGAGGTTCAACAGATCACTGATGCATTCTTTGGCAGGGCTCTTTCAACATGGCATGGTAAATCCAAAGAAGTTCAGAGGGCCATCAAAACCCAAGGCATGCCAAAGGGCAAAAGCCTGCATCCCACATGAATTCAAAGAATTTAACTCTGTTATGCCGTTAGTAATCAGGCATGCATTGTTCAATAGCCATCTCCCAGATGCTTTGATCTTGTTGATCTAAACAGTCATCGGTTGGATGTTTCTGTGAATTAGAAGGCAAACTGGAAGGAAAGCTACATAAAAATTAGCCATAACAATTGCATGTGTACAGCTCTTGTGAACCAGTGTAACCAAACCACCGTCAGGTGGGTCAGAATGGTATTAGAGAATGCCACTGACGTCTTGAAAATTTGTCCAATTCACAGAGACGTATCGGGGGCTCCAAAGGAATGCACAACAGTGGAGACCCACATCTGTCTGCTTCCAGGCTTTAACAGCACCTCATATGTCACTTGGGCAGCTGACAACACAGTGGTATAAATATTGACTTCTCTAACTTCAAGTAACCCTTGCTTTCCCTCTCTCTCCATCCCTCCCCCATCCTAGTTTTCCAACTAGTTTCATATCGTCCTGATTAAATGTTACTGATTGTATGCCTCGTTCTCACCTTCCCCTCAGCAAACAATGATCCATTCTACATTTTCCTTACTTCCACCCTGTTGATATCTAATTTTCACACCTTGCCCTTCCATGTATCTATGTCTCCCTTTTCCCTGACTCTCAGTCTGAAGAAGGGTCTCGGCCCGAAACGTCACCTATTCCTTCTCTCCAGAGATGCTGCCTGTCCCGCTGAGTTATTCCAGCATTTTGTGCCTATCTTTTATACCAGTAGTTTGATCCTTGTCTCAGACCTAACTGCTGCCACTGTTTAAGGCTGGTGCTTCAGACACATGCATACCTGACCAGCAACTTTAAGAGAGAAACAAGGAACTGGGAGGAAACTGGAGCACCCGGAGAAAACAGGAAGAACAAACAAACTCCGTGCAGACATCACTCGTAGTCAGGATCGAACACGGGTTTCTGGCGCTGTAAGGCAGCAACTCTACCATTGCACCAACGTGCCGCTCTAGCCTGCTTGAAACTTAACCGTTTCTCACATCACATGAAATATTACTGACTTTTTGAGCAGCCAACATTCAACTTTTTGTTTATCCCTTAATATTCTTGCTGTATAACTCATTTTTTAAATAGTTTTTAAAATGAAATTTTCTTTCTGTCTTAGCTTGTAGCTTTTTTTTAATGGATTTGTCTCAATTACCTTTCTTAGCTTCTAAGAAGGCTCATCTAAGTACATAGAATTTCAAACACTGGGGGGTCTCATCATATAAGATTAACTTGTGAATCTAAATTTATGGATATTATTATTGTGGTTCGTGTGTATGAAACTAAATGCTATTGACTTCAATCTTTTATGTGCTTGGAATGGACTAACTTCCTTAATCACTCTCCACACATTCAAGTGCTAAGTACCAGAGCATACTCAGCGTTCTGTCCTTATTGAATAGGCAAGAGGAACACAAGAGACAGAGGCCATAGTGTTCTTTTCCTTCTAAGGCAGTCCCTTAGGATTGAGAAGTGACTTGTTTCCACTCCAGTGTTGTGGTTCTGATGCAGTGGATTAAGCCATTTTGGGTGGCACAGACTGTGTCATGAGTGAGTTAGTTAGTAGTCTAGGAGGTGGTGCACTCCTTCCACCATTTATACTGGGATTCCAGATGTTTAATTCTTCTCAAAAGCCATCCTAGATTGCTCCTTCTCTATTTGCTCCTCGTGTGTGGGTAGTGGATGCAAAAGTAGGATAACTTAGAATGAATGTAAACGGGTAATCGATGGTCAGCATGGACTCGGTGGCCCGAGGGACCTGGTTACATGCTATATCTCTAAACTAAACTCTGCAAGGTGCCCCCAGTGCTCACCACCACTTTTTGACCCGCTGATCTGCCAGTCCCTGACACTTTCCAATACTACAGGCTTCCATTTCCTCTCACCACAACCCATGCTAATCAGCAATAAACTCCTGGTCACCAATCCACCACATCCAGCACACATTGCTCCTGATCCCAACCATTCCCCAGTGTGAGTTCTGATGGCGATCAAACCTCTGATTGTCAGCTACGACCTCAGGAACGGAGGATAAGGGCAGCAGAGCTTGGCATCCAAGTGGTTAGATGTGCATGTTTGCAGATGAATTAGCCGCCGTAAAATTCCCCCTGTAGTGGAAAAGTGGGATAGCATAGAACTAGTGTTATAGTGAACATAGAATGGCATGGACTTGGTGGGCCGAAAGGCCTATTTTGCACACTTTACCTCTAAACTAAACTAAACTAAACTAAACTGAGTTAAACTAAACTAAACGGAACTAAAGCAAACTGAACTGAACTAAACTAAAAATCCAACACAGTCTTTTCTCCACTGCATGTGTGCCACTTTAATGCACCATGATAGCTACACAGGAATTTCTAAATATTTGTGCTTTTATCAAAAACTGTTTGGGTTAAGTCAGGTTAGGTGTTTGGTGGAAATATTTGTTTAGACTGGAACATTCCAACTGCATTATTCCACACTCTTTGGTGGTGATTTAGAAGCTTGGCTTGCCTGGCGACATGCTATACAGGAGCTTTGAAGATCGTTAACAATCAGATAAGGAACAAAGCTGTTGAAAGTTGGCCTCTCAGCATCTGTGCATGTTTCACTCTGAAAGTATGCCATTGGAATGTATAGGAATGCAACTGCATTCCCTCTGCAGCAATGTTTTACCATTGTTATGCTACACTCTAGGCCTGGAAACTATTCAAGTCACACTCCTAGTAGAAATGCAGTTGCCAAGAGACCCCAGAAAACACATCTGGCCCATTCTTAGTCACGTGTGTGACCAAAAATATGAAAAATTGTGGAATACATCTAATTCTGAAAGCTTCACAGGAATATTATTTTGTATTGTATATATGATTCATATTTTTTTTTAAGTTTATCGAGTGAAAATGTATGTTATGCTGACAATGTTTGTTTAGGGTCAGAGGCCAAATATGATTGGTCACGTGTGTGACCGCACACGGAAGCATTTTTTTCATAACTCAGTTTGATCTTATAAACTCTGTGAATTTTAAAAAGCTAGAATGTTCATATCTTTACCAGACATGCATTATAGTTCTGTAGGTAGGAAAAATAGCAATAAATAAGATTAACCTCTTACACGAATTGTTTAATGGATTACTTTATGTGATGCCATTTGGTAACGTGTGTGACATGTTGGTTCACTTTCCAAAGAATGGCCCATCTGAGAAAACGTTAAAAGAGACCAGAATCAAATGTCTAAATTTCATCCTGTGCCTCCTATTCTATGTATTTTTTATCAACACATTGGAGGTCCCAACACCAACCTAGCAAAGGACACCACTGCACACATCCATCTAGTACTTTTTCACAGATACCGTAGACAGGTTGCTTATGCAGCATGATTGCTCTAATTCATTTAAGGCCAACGTGTGAGAAATGCCTTCCCAGGCTTCATCACATAGCTGATGTAATAGATCTGTCGGTCGCTTCCTCTTCGGTAAGTTTTATGCAAATAATTCCAGGAAGTTGGCATGTGATTTCAGCATTAAAATAATAAGTGTCGTCATTGTTACGTGGAAAAAGCTGGAGGAAATTTACAATTAAGTGCTTTCCATGGAATCATGAATTTTAATTTCCTTATTTTTTTTAACAATGCAACATGTCAAATCAATTTGCCGTTTGTTTACGTTCCAGGATTGTTCAAGTTTCCTGGTTGTGCAGCTGCAAACAAACCAATAGCTTCCTCATCTCACACACGCCTCAGAGTTTCAGACAATATTAAGTTAGTGAACCATATAAATTTATTTTTATATCACTGATACTCTTGTTTTAGTATCATAGAGTTATACTGTCATGCAGCAATGAAGTCAAGTCAAGAGTCAAGAGTGTTTATTGTCATATGTCCCAGATGGGACAATGAAATTCTTAAGGGCCTGTCCCACTTGCAAGCGATTGCATGCGTTTGGCGCGACCAAACGGAAGCGGAGTTCACGCGAAGTACGCGCTAAGTACGCGTTAAGTTCGCACTAAATTAGCGCGTGATGTCATTTGCATCATACTTACCAATCAGCAGGGCAGGAGGCGGGCCGACTGAATTTGGGCGTCGCACGGCGTCGGGCGGTGACGTCATCACGCAATGCCACGCCGGGCGGTGACGTCATTGCGCAACGCCACGCGCTAGGCGTAGGCCGTCAAGACGCTGCGTACGACCGCAATGCGCCTGCATGCCGACAGGCCGTTGGTGCGCAAAGATTTCAGAAATTGTCAGATTTTCGGAGCCCCGCGCGATGTTGGGACCAGCCCCGCACAACTCCACGCTTCTAAGTGGGACCAGCCCCGCGCGGCCATACGGTACCCGTACGCCTCAAGCGACCACGTTTGGTCACGCCAAACGCATGCAATCGCATGCAAGTGGGACAGGCCCTTTACTTGCTACAGCACAACAGAATATGTGAATATGTAAACATAGTACATAACGGGGAAGAGAAAAAAAGTAAAAGTTCAATAAATAACAAATATAGTGCAATAATAATATTGTCTTTTGCAGTTCAGATCTCAGAGCTTATTCGTTGTTGTGTTGTTGTACATGGCTGTAGGGAAGAAGCTGTTCCTGAATGTGGACATTACAGTTTTCAGGCTCCTGTAACTCCTTCCTGATGGCAATGGTGAAATGAGTGTGTGGCCAGGATGGTGTGGGTCTTTGATGATTCTGGCTGCCTTTTTGAGGCAGCGACTACGATAGATCCCTTCGACAGTGGGGAGGTCAAACCCGGTGAAAGAGCTGGGCAGTGATCACAACTTTTTGTAGTCTTTTTCGCTCCTGGACGTTCAAGTTGCCGAACCAGGCCACAATGCAACCAGTCAGAATGCTCTCTACCATGCACCTGTAGAAGTTTAGGAGAATCCTCTTCGACATGCCGAAACAGACCCATTGGCCCAACTCATCCATGCTGACTAAGATGACCCATCCATTTGCCTGTGTTTAGCCTGTGGGACTAATCATTCCTATCCCCATTCTTGTCCAAATTTCTTTAAAATGTTATTGTTCTACCTGCCTCATCTCCCGTTGTCCTCTAGTTTTTGATTCACCCGCCTGTGCATTCATCCTATCTATTCCCCTCATGATTTTATATACCTCTATAATACCAGTTTTCTGCAGTCCAAGGAACAAATCCGAGCCTATCCAACCTTTTCCTATAGCTCAGAGCCTCGAGTCGAGGCAACATCCTCAAATCCTCTCTACACTCTTTCCAGTCTAATGTCATTCTTCCTATAGCAGGGTGACCAAACCTGAATACAACACTCCAAGTGCAGCCTCACCAGCATATTGTACAAGTATTGTGTTATTTTACTGTTGTGCTTCCTTTCTTTTAGGTCATGACCATTAGACATATTAGCAGAATTAGGTCATTTGGCCAATCATGCCTGCTCCTCCAATCGATCATGGCTGATCTATTTTTTCCCCTCAATCCCCTCTCCCCGTATCCTTTGATGCCCTTACTAATCAAGAACCTATCATTCTTTGCGTTAAAAAGACATGGCGTCCACTGCCATCTGGGGCAATGAATTCCACTGATTCACCACCCTCTGGCAAAATAAATTCCTCCTCACTTTCATGCCAAAAGTGCATCCCTTTGTTGTGTGGCTGTGCTCTCTAGTTCTAGACTCACCCACTATTGGAAACATCCACTCTATTTGGCCTTTCATCATTTTGTAGGTTTAAATGTGAAACCCCTTCATCCTTCTAAACTCCAGCGAGTACAGGCTCAGAGCCTTCAAACATTCCTCATACATTAACAATGTAATTCTGTACAGTCATTAGATCCCCCAACCCAAACTCAAATACAGATTGAATTCATATAAGGAGAACGGGTGTTCTGGTACTTTTCCATTATACTACCAAAGTCAAGGATGAGTTGGGACAATACCTTATCTGGCCAGAAAAATCAGTAGTCTGCTATCTGCAACCATCTTCAACTCTCTTCAGCTGCATTTATGTTAAAGTAGCTGTGCATCTTGTAGACTATGGGCCGAATGGCCTTATTCTGCTATCACTTTTGATTTTATGATTGTAAGCACCTCCAAAAATTGCTTCAAAGGAACTAAGAGATGTTGATAAGATGAGCATATACTGCCCATCAATAATGACTCTTGAGATGGTGGTGGTAAAGCAATTGCTCCTGTTTTTTTAGGTGACAGCACCCCAATAATTGGGAACTGACATCAAAGAGGCCTGGTAAGTGATTGCATTGAATTTGAACGCATTAAACTAGTATATACAAAATGACATGATACAATATAACTTTATTGATCCCAGGACAGAAATTGATCTGCCAACAGTCATAAAACACAAGATATCAAATTAAAGTGACGAGTGGAAAGGATTGGGAATTGTAGTTCAGGGAGTGGATAAGAAAGTGGGATAGCCTGGACCCAGTGTGAACAGGTTATTGATAGTTTGCATGGACTTGGTAGGCTGAAGTGCCTGTTTCCATATATATATCAGAGCATTATTCCTCAAACATAGCCACTCTGAACAATGGTCTCATGGAATTCTGCACTGTCTATCTGCCCCTTCGATCTTTCCTGGTGTCAATAAATGGACATTGTTCAATCCCATTGTTCAATCTCATGGGAATCCAATTTCTGTAGCACATCCAGCATAGTCCATATTGCAATAAAAAAAGTTTTAGTTTAGTTTACATATTCAACTTTAGTTTAATTTATATATAAATTAAACTAAAGTTGAATATGTAAACTAAACTAAAACTTTTTTTATTGCGATATGGACTATGCTGGATGTGCTACAGAAATTGGGCCTGAATCCATGCTGTATCCATAAACTAAAATAAAACCGTGTTTGAGTTGTAAATGCTGAGGTTTTGTCTTGTGAGGCTTCAGTGAGGAGATTGAGCAAAGATAGAGGTAAACAGGTAAGGTCGATTCATGTTACTCGTCAGAGTTTGTGTAGTGGGGATGGTAATCTAGTTACTCCTCCTGCAGGATGGGAGAGATCAAGTAAACTGTCAGACTTCCCGGTGACTACACGTGTTAAGAATGTGTGCAGCTACAGCTCCTGCCCCCCGATCGCACCAAGAATCTAGAGCTGGAGTTAGATGCACACAGGATCATCCACAATGCTGAAAGCTTCAGAGAGAGGCATTTTAGTGAAGTGTTTATAGCTATGGTGCGGGCAGCAGTTGTTGAGTGACCACCAGGGAAGGGAAAGGGATCAGGCTGACTGTGCAAGGCTTCCCTGGAACATAGAACAGAGAACACTTCAGCACAGGAACTGGCCCTTCAGTCCACAATGTCAATGCTGAACACAATTCCAAGTTAAACTATTCTCCTCTGCCTGCAAGTGATCTATATCACTTCATTCCCTGCATGTCTATATGCTTATCGAACGGTCTTTTAAATGTGGCATGGTGGCGTAGCGGTAGAGTTGCTGCCTTACACTTTTTGTAGAGCCAGAGACCTGCGTTTGATCCTGAATACGGGTGGCGTATGTATGTGGTTTGTACTTTCTCCCCGTGACCGCATGGGTTTTCTCCGGGATTTTCGGTTTCCTCCCACACTCCAAAGACGTACAGGTTTGTCGGTTAATCGGCTTGGTAAATGCAAAAATTGCCTCCTGTGTGTGTAGGATAGTGTTAATATTCGGGGATCACTGGTTGGCGCGGACCTGGTGGGCAAAAGGGCCTGTTTCCGCGCTGTATCTCTGAACTAAACCAAACTAAACTAAATGCCACTATTGTATCTGCCTCCGCCTCTACCCCAGACTCCGCATTTCAGGCACCCACCATCCTCTGTGTAAAAACCTTACCCCATACATCTCCTTTTTAAACTTTGCCCCTCTCATCTCAAATCTATGCCTTTCCACCCTTTTAGAAGAGTTTTTGATCGTCCATCCTACCTATGCCTCTGATCGTTTTATAGACAATATTTCTATCAGGTCTCCCCTCAGCCTCCGATGCCCCACAGAAAAAGCAATCCAAGTATGTGCAACTTCTACTTATAGCTAATACCCTCTAATGCAGCTAATCCCCTCTAATGCAGTAAACCTCTTCAGCACCCTCTCCTAAGCCTCCACGTCCTTCCTGAAATGGGAGGATCTTAAGGCCCTGACCGATTTCATCTTCCAGAACCTACGTATGTTTACAAAAGGAAACGTAGTTATCACTTGGAGGAAATAAAGTGATAATCAGTGATGTAGGCAAATTAATTTCACTAAGGTTGGTGCATGTGATGAATAAATTTGTATTGTATTGTATGTTGATGATGCAACATTAAGAAAGGTGTAAGAGATGTAAATGAAGTTAAGTATTGACATGTTTGGCCAAACAGGCTGTTTCCATTCATAATTCCAGTAATCCAATAATATTGTAAATAACTCGTTCTAAGCTTCCCCCAGTCTAGTTTCTGTCAATAAAATACTGAATCAAGCACTTGAGCGACTAAACTTTATTTTGGATAACACACCACCAGTTCCCCTATACAATACCTAACCACGACAGGTTCGATCCTTGTACCTGCTTGGCCAAGCCCTTCTAGACTCGTGCATGCGGAGACACTCCAAAAGATCACGCAGTCCCAAGCGTTCTTCCAGAAGATCGACATCGGACCTCGTGGGGGCTATCTTTTATTGGTCCCCAAACCTTGAGGGGCCGAACCACATGGGGGTGGACTCTATACAGTCCAATAACACATATCGATCACAACGGTACATGATCGACAGTTCCCCAACCCAACAACATAGTAACTAATACATTATATTTGACAAGGCTTCGAGAAAGAAGCTAACATAGATGAATAATGCAACATGTGCCCTGGGATTCAGACAACCCAGACAAAGCTTAACATTTCAACCAATCCACAATTAACAAAGTAAGGTTTTGCAACATTATTTACACTATGTATATCTGGTTTGCATTGACCCAATCAGCTTCATGCATTTTACACGTTCTTCTAAAACTGCTGCAGATGCCCCATTCTTTCTCTGCAGCTCCTATCTGGGCCACAGACACACTGGCACCATTCAGCAGCTTGTCTCAGTTCTGCAAGGGCACATTTAACTTGACCAAAATGGCCTAGCAGCGCACAAGCCCTTACTCAATTTTAATACAATGCTCCAATTTAGCCAGGATTAACAATATCATGAAGTGTCTTTGACATGAAACGTCAATTGTATTTCTCTTTCCACTGATGCCGTCTGAGTGTGTCCAGCATTTTGTACTTTTATTTCAGACTTCCAGCATCTGTAGTTTCATTTTGATTACCATTAATCCAGCATTGACTTTCAATAAATAGAATTGTTTTTAAGGTTAACAGCTGTAAATTGAATTTGTTTCATCCTGTGAGCTTTATACATTTTAAGGAACATGGCAAAAAAAAATGTCACCACTTTCATTTTCAGCTGGGTTTTTTATCCAGGTCAAAAGGCAACTAGCAAGCAAATTTGTTTTTACAATTTGTTATTTGAGTAAACATTGTACACATTATAAGTGGACGACCTCTGATTCCTATCTACTTGAATTTAGATGTTTTTCTTCCTATTAAGCCTGTGGTGACGCAAGAATTCTGTTTTGATTGCTTACCAACTCACGTCAGAGTTACTGAACAAAAGTTGATTGTAAATAGACCATTTATCACTAATGCCTGCCAAAGTCTTTCATCTGAAGCAAACACACATCTGGAATAGTCTTAGGAGAGCTGCTACGTGCTCATTTATCAATCGATTTGGAAGTCATGGTTATATGAAGAGAAAAATAAAAGGGGCTTTTGAAAAGTAAAGTAACTAAATCATTGGACATGGATTTCACAAGCAGCCACACTGATTCATATTGCTTCTAATACATCATTTCACCAATTGTAAGAGAATAAGCTAATAAATTAATTTAAGAGCCAAATCATTGACAGACGCGTGGGTGTTAAATTGTGTATTTTAAAAATAGAAAACTAGAAAATGCAGTGTAACTGATTAATTAAGAATACTACATAGAACAAAATAACAAAACCTGCTGGAAAAATCCCAAGAGCAAAGCAAACAAAGTCCCAAACCTTCTGGCATTTCATGGGTAAAAGCTAGCAGTATTCCACCAAGACCCAACAAAATATGGGTTATGTTTAAGAAGGAACTGCAGATGCTGGAAAATCGAAGGTAGACAAAAATATGGGTTATTGTTTTCATGCTCTTTCGATGTTTTAATTATTTACTTCCATATCAAAAGCAGAGGAAGCAGTGGTGTTGACCTCGCAGGCTTTAGAATGAAACACGGTGGGTCCATCACACCTGTCCGAAGAGGAGTACATCGCAATATTGCCGTTGTAGCACTGGGTCCCTAGTGTGAAATTTAACTCCCCCATCCCTTCCTGAATGACAATCATGGCCCATTGATGGTCCAAACTCCAATCGTTGAACTAGATTATGAATCACTGTGGTCTGTGCACTGACCTATCATCCAAAGTGAATAACAATCCTTTACCTCTATTGAATCTTTCTGCCTTTATCCAATTTGCTCCCTATTAATCTACTTTGTCCTTCATTCCACATTGATCTATCACATGGTCCCTTACTGAAGAATTTTTGATGATTCCTGTGTATGTTAATTTTGAGACCTGAAATGTTACTTCTAGCATTAGGATTGGTTTATTATTGACACAGGTACCAAGATAGTGAAAAGATTTTGTTTGAGGACTATCCTGTCAAATCATACTGTACATGAAAGAATTAAGATATACAAAAGTATGTGGTAGTGCAATGAGACAAATAGTCAGAGTACATAATATAGTGTTACAGCACTACAGCGTTCCAGCTATGGAGAAAGTCCACATTAAAAATTGCAAAGGATATAATGAAGTAGGCTGGGAGATCAGGGCTATATGCTTAGTTTATGAGAGGTTCATTCAGTAGTCTGATAATAGTGGGGGAGGAGCTATACCTGAATTTGGCTGTACATGCTTTTAAGTTTTTATGTCTTCTGCCTGTTGGGAGAAGAGGGAATGACTGGTGTGTAAGTAGTCCTAAATTACGTTAGCTGCTTTCTCGAGGCTACGTGAAATGTAGATGGAGTCGATGGCAGCGGTGGGGGTGTGTGGGAAGGTTGGTTTGTGTAGTGAACTGGGCTGTATCCACAACTCTCTGCAATTTACTTGGAATCTAGGGTCGAGCAGTTGCCAAACCAGGTTGTGGTGCTGAGCAATCGGATGATTTCTATGGTACATCTGCAGAAATTGATAAAAGCCATTGGAGCCATGCCGAATTTCCTTAACATTCTGGCAAAAAAAGAGCATTGGTCTGCTTTCTTGGCCTTAGTGTCACGTCCTATTTCACTTTCAGCAGATGCTGTCTAGCCTGCTGATGGTCCTCAGCATTGGTCTATGGTTATTTCATGCCGTCAACAGGTGGGGTGAGTTTGGTGATGTCTTCCTTCAAGCCTTTTCATTGTTACTATGTCACAGACCCATTCACTTTAAAGAACTTGGAGGTTACACTTGACATCAGTTTTGCCTTGAGCCGACAAAGTGGTAAGTCAGTAAGCAAGCCTAATATTGAGCTATCAATACAAGTATATTAATCTCGCCTGATGAGATTGTCACATATATACTCAATGAATAATTTTCTTTGACTGGCAATGAATGAGCACTATGTAGAATGAGGCTAAATAAATTAAATTAAATTAAATTTCTATAATTTATATAGCACATTTTTAGTCAACTTGCATTGACCCCAAAGTGCTTCACATAATTACATTCACACACACAGGCAAAGGTGGGTGAAGTGTCTTGCCCAAGGACACACACAGGCAACGGTGGGTGAAGTGTCTTGCCCAAGGACACAACGACAGTATGCACTCCAAGCGGGATTCGAACCAGCTACCTTCCGGTTGCCAGCCGAACACTTAGCCCATTGTGCCATCTATACCCCACACCATGCAGTATTAGGTCTGAGTTCTGATTCAGTGCAGAAATTCAGAGAGTTGCTCTCAAGCTTTGTGAAATATTGCCCCTTAGGCACATAGAGGTCACAAAGGAAACACCAACACCAGCACGAGAAGATTAATTGGAAAGGACTGGTTTATGATTCAGGCATCATTAATCGCGCACACACACACACACACACGCTTCTGGAAGGAAAGAACACCGGGTGTAACCCAAGGCCACACTTGTTCCAACCCAACAGCTACAGAATATAATCGTACGAAACTGGACAACATCATAACTCTGTCTGGTGGCACTTAAATCCACTCTGCAAAAATCGTAGTGCCGCAGGGAAATCCTCAGCAACTCATCATGATAGCAACATAATGGCGTATCCACACATACAGAGCAAGGGTCGTATCACAAGAGGGGTTAGAATGGACAAGAGCAGTCATTTACTTCACTTATGAGTAGACTAGTTACATTGTTCTAACCAATATCTGCAGAGACTGAGATATGATGATTAAACAGTTGGGTAGTTTGAGGTGTACAGGCAGTGTAGGAATACACGTAACAGGGGTTTCAGGAAGATAAAAAGGCAACGTGGGATAGCTTTGGCAGGTAAAAGGGTTTCCAAAGAGATTCTACATGTAAATTAAGAGCAAAATAGTTACCAAGGAGAGAATATGACACCTTAAAGGTCCACAAAGCTGCCTAGGTTCATCAGTCTAAAGAAGGACCAGAAACGTCACCTATCCATGTTCTCCGGAGATGCTGCCTGACCCGCTGAGTTACTCCAGCATTTTGTGTCTATCTATATGCCAAATATTATAACTGATGGAAACCAGCTTAATGCCTTTGATGATGTCTGTCAGCTCAAACATCGCTAATTGTCAAATAATCAGCTGTCTTCTTGACGAGGAAAACCATTAAATAATAAAAGTTAAATAAATAAGATAAAAGGACACGTGACCCAGACTTCCTTCTCATTTTGTCTGGTGTTACTGCTTTGTCCTGGATTCCAGACGGTGTTATCTTACAGTTAATATCTGCATTTATTTGAAGTGAATCCTTGTGTCTCATGGATTACATCTCCATTCCCCCAGCTGACTACAGAACTTCCTTCCCTGTCAATGTCAATTCTTGCTTCTATCCTTTCTACACCATTTTGCAGGAAGATATACAGTCACTTCTTCAGTGTCGCTGTTGCAAATGTCTCCATCTCCATCTTTGATCCCTATGAAGCAGACAGTCGACAAAGTTGAAGGATTCAGAAAGTGGATTTTGACTTTTAACTTATCAATAAGATAGACAAGAAAGAGTGGATTATAGCAGCGACTGAGGCATTCATTTTCTAAATGGAATTCTACCAGATTGATTCTGACAGATTTAAAATGCTCGATATTTTAATTCACTGGCATTTTGCTGCACGCAGTTGAATAAAATAAACACTCTGCAGAAAGATAGGTCTCAAATGTAACTCAATATGATCAGTAAGAGAAACAATTGTCACGTTGCAGTTGCCGTTCCCTTCTTCTGTTCACATTCCCTGATCCAGACAGTGATATAGTAATACTGTATTATGCAGCACATATCATTTGAAGTGACTATCACTTGGCAATATGTGTAAACCAGTCAACAACTGCAGACGAGACAGATTTATTGCAATTCAATATGTTCCATTTAAGCGCTTTCTGCCTGCGTCAGATAAATGATCAATACCAGGAGATGAAAGTCAATATTACTTTTAAAATTTAATTTAAGAAACACATAGTAATAGACCAGATATTTTGAACAAATAGTCTTTCCTAATGGCGGACACTTTTGACAAATGAAATTATCTGTAATCAGATGGTGCAGGTTTATATCACCAGTTGATTTAGTAGAAATATTCTCTGAATTTTACAGTTACATTATCACCATTGCATTTACCAGACTAAACTCCACTAAAATACAGGTTGAAAGGAAGGTGGAGGGTTATTAGAATCCCTGAAGATGATTTGAAAGCACAGCTTACACCCAATAAATTTCCATTTGCTTTCCTTTCACATTGGTCTGTATTTTAAAGGCTCGTGCTTTAATTGTCCTGCACCTTTTTAATCCAACACTTAAAGTCAACGAACTGAAAAATCAGTTTGAGTGAACAGGGTTAAAACAATCCCCCACCTTCTGTTCAGAACTACCACAAACAAATTATTTTACCCCTTAAAAGGCATGTATTAAATTTATGTAAGCATGGCACAAGAATTAGCTGGACTCAGAACAAATAACTGAACCATTGTGCCCACTGAATTTTATCTCTCTTGGTATTCCTTCACCACTGATCCAAAGCTTTAACCAAGATTAACTCTATATATTTGGGGTTTGAATCCATAACCTTTCAACTCATAAACTTGGATACCTGAGGTTAATAAAATGAAAATAAATGTAGTCATGGAGTTAAACAGCACATAAACAGGCCCTTCAGCCCAACGTGCATTCCGACCACGATGCCCCATCTAAGCTAGTTCACATTTGTCTGTGTTTGCCCCATATTCCTCTAAACCTTTCCTATCCATGTACCTGTCCAATTGCCTTTTAAATGATGTTACAGTACCTGCCTCAACTATTTCCTCTGGCAGCTCATTCCTTAAACCCATCACCCATTGAGTGAAAAAGTTACCTCTCAGGTCCATATCAAATCTTGCCCCCCTCACCTTAAACCCATGTCCTCTGGTTTTTCACTCCCCCTACCCGGGTTAAGACCCTGAATATTCACCTTATTTATATCCTGCATGATTTTATACCCCTCCATTCGATCACCCCTCACCCCCCTGTGCTGCAAGGAATAAAGTCCTAGCCTACCCAGAGCTCTCCCGAGAGCTCAGCCCCCTCAAGTCCTGGAAACATCTGATTAAATATTCTCTGCACTCTTTTCAGCTTAACGACATCCTTCCTGTAATAGGGTGACTAAAACTGAACAGTGCTCCAAATGTTGCCTAATCAATGTCTTGTACAACTGTAACATAATGTCCCAACTTCTATACTCTATACCCTGACTGATGAAAACTGATGAAAGCCTTCTTTGTTTTATGTATCATTCTTAACTGTCACTTTATGTCATGTCACTTGTGGGCAGAGCACCAAGGCAAATTCCTTGTATGTGAATACTTGGCCAATAAACGTATTCATTCATTCATTACCACCTTATCTACCTGTGATGTTACTTTCGGGGAACTATACCTGCACTCGTAGATCCCTCAGCTTTACAACACTCCTCAGAGCCCTACATTTTACTATGAAGGTCCTGGCCTGGTTTGACTTTCCCAAAATTCCCAATCTTGAGCAATTGTAGAAAGATTTGTTGACCCACATGATGATGGGGGTTCTTTGATTGCTGGCCCCTATCTTCTGATTATTATTATTGTTGTTTGTTTTTTATGCCTACGTATATGCGTGCGTATATATGCGCATACTCACACACATATATACTGTATATATAGTATAGTATAGTATAGTATAGTTTATAGTATAGTATAGTAGTATATCTATATTGTCATTTTCCTGAGTACTCACATACCCAGAGGAAACAAAAAAACGTTGCTCAACCAGTGTCCATTCAGTGTGCAGTAAAAAATAAATAGAAATAGAAATACATATATCATGAACAAATTAAACACTCTACTCTCTACTAAACATCAACAGGCGTTCCGATCGGCATATATGTGTGTGTGTGTATGTGTACATATACACACATTATTTATTATATGGTTTACAGTGTACTATGCTGTTGTGCTGCTGCAAGTAAGAATTTCAATGTTCTATCTGGGACATATGGCAATAAAACACTCTATACAACTCTTGAAAGGCTTCACAGAGGCTCAGATGGTTGGCATCAGTTTGTGTTCCCACTGTATGAAGTGCCCAAATATTCATTACATTGAACATGTTGTGGCATTAGCAGGTTTGAACCATTGTCTGGAAAAATAATCTTTGCTGTAAGAGGGTTTCAATGCATTCCAAAAGGATTCTCATCGATGATCGAGTAAGTTTTTGCCAATAGCACTTTTAAGATACAAAGTGTAATTTTCCAAAATCCCTTGCCAGAAGATTATTGCCACCAGCATACCAGGGTGTAGCGGAGGTTTATGAGAATGATCCTGGGGATGATTGGGTTAATGTGTGAGGAGCGTTTGATGGCTCTGGGCCTGTGCTCACTGGAGTTTAGAAGGGTGAGGGGGAGATCTTATTGAAACCTACTGAATAATGAAAGGCCTAGATAGAGTGGATGTGTTAGGAAGTTTCCAGTAATGGACAAGTCTAAAAGCAGAGGGCACAGCCTCAGAATAAAAGGACATACAGTGCATTCAGAAAGTATTCAGACCCCTTCACTTTTTCCACATTTTGTTGCGTTACAGCCTTATTCGAAAATTGATTTAATTCATTTTTTTTTATCATCCATCTACACACAATACCCCATAATAAAAAAGCAAAAACAGGTGTTTAGAAATTTTTACTAAGTAATTCAAAAGAAATAACTGAAATATCACATTTACATAAGTATTCAGACCCTTTACTCAGTACTATGTTGAGGCACTTTTGGCAGCAATTACAGCCTCTATTCTTCTTGGGTATGACGCTACAAGCTTGGCACACCCATATTTGGGTAATTTCTCCCATTCTTCTCTGCAGATCCTCTCAAGCTCTGTCAGGTTGGATGGGGATCGTCGATGCACAGCTACTTCAGGTCCCTTCATAGATGTTCGATTGGGTTCGTCCAGGCTCCAGCTGGGCCACTCAAGACATTCACAGACTTGTCTTGAAGCCACTCCTGCGTTGTCTTGGCTGTGTGCTTAGGGTCATTGTCTTGTTGGAAGGTGAACTTCTGCCCCAGTCTGAGGTCCAGAACGCTCTGGAGCAGGTTTTCATCAAGGATCTCTCTTTACTTTGCTCCGTTCATCTTTCCCTTGATCCTGACTAGTCTCTCAGTTCCCGCCGCTGAAAAACATCCCCACAGCATGATGCTGCCACCACCATGCTTCACCGTAGGTATGGTATTGGCCAGGTGATGAGCCGTGCCTGGTTTCTTCCATATGTGACGCTTGGCATTCAGGCCAAAAAGTTCAATCTTGATTTCATCAGACCAGAGAATCTTGTTTAGGTGCTTTTTGGCAAACTCCAAACGGGCTGTCATGTGCCTTTTACTAAAGAGTGACTTCCATCTGGCCACTGTACCATAAAGGCCTGATTGGTGGAGTGCTGCAGATATAGTTGTCCTTCTGGAAGGTTCTCCCATCTCCACAGAGGAACTCTGGAGCTCTGTCAGAGTGGCCATCGGGTTATCGGGCCACCTCCCTGACCAAGGCCCTTCTTCCCCACTTGCTCTGTTTGGCAGGGCGGCCAGCTCTACGAAGAGTCCTGATGGTTCCAAAGTTCTTCCATTTAAGAATAACGGACGCCACTGTACTCTTCGGGACCTGCAATGCTGCAGAAATTGTTTTATACCCTTTCCCAGATCTTTGTCTGAACACAATCCTGTCTTGGAGGTTTACGGACAATTCCTTTGTCTTCATGGCTTGGTATTTGCTCTGACGTGCACTGTCAACTGTGGGACCTTATATAGACAGGTGTGTGCCTTTCCAAATTATGTCCAATCAATTTAATTTACCATTGGTGGACTCCAATCAAGTTGTAGCAACATCACAAGGATAATCAATGGAAACAGGATGAACCTAAGCTCAATTTTGAGTGTCATAGCAAAGGATCTGAATACTTATGTAAATGCAATATTTCAGTTATTTATTTTTAATTACTTCGCAAACATTTCTAAACACCTGTTTTCGCTTCTCCATTCTGGGGTGTTGTGTGTAGATTGATGATTAGAAAAAATTCTGAATGCACTGTTCCTTAAGGATGGAGATGATGAGAAATTTATTTAGCTAGAGGGCAGTGAATCTGTGGAATTCATTACCACAGACTGTGGTGTTTTTAAAGTGGAGATTAAAGTCCCTGTCCCGCTTACGTGTCCTTGGCATGCTAATTACACGACCTCGTGGTCGCATTGAGGCGCGACGGTCCCTCGAAGGTCGCGAGCGACTTCATTCGTCCGCACAGCCGTCCGGAGCGCGTGACGTCATTTAAAGATGGACACAAAATGCAGGAGTAACTCAGCGGGACCGGCAGCATCTATGGAGAGAAGCAATGGGTGATGCTTCGGGTCGAGACTCTTCTTCAGTCTGAAATAAGGGTCTTGACCCGAAACGTCACCCATTGCTTCTCTCCAGAGATGCTGCCGGTCCCGCTGAGTTACTCCTGCATTTTGTGTCTATCTTCAATTGTCTTGGCCCCGCTCTGGGAGTGGGAGTGGGGGCGGATCCGGACCGCAATGGCCGTGAGCCCCAGTCTGAGTTCGACAATCGTTTGCCTGCTTCTGCTGCTGTTGGAGGTGAGACGTTGCATTGTGCCAGGGTCTTGGGCCTGTCCCACTTTGGCCGTCAGTTACGCGACAGGCCGGAGGCGCGTGAAGATTTTGTTCGCTACAAAGTTTTCGGAGCGTCGCGCGATACCACGCACAACTACATACCCCTCCGTGCTTCTCAGTGGGACTGGCCCCACGCGGCCACACGATGCCCGAGCGCCTCAATGCGACGACGAGGTTGCGTAATTTGCGTGCCAAGGTCACGTAAGTAGGACAGGGCCTTAATAGGCTCTAGATTAGTAAGAGTGTCAAAGGTTCAGGGAGAAGGCAGGAGAATGATGTTGAGAAATAAAATTAGATCAGCCATGATTGAATGGCAGAATAGACCCAATGGGCGGAATGGCCCAATCTGCCCCTATGTCTTATGGTCTTATAAGTTCAGACCAATAATTTGCTTGTGTTGGAAGGAACTGCAGATGCTGGTTTAAACCGATGATAGACACAAAAAACAGGAGTAACTCAGCGAGTCAGACAGCGTCTCGATCCGAAACATCACCTATTCCCTTTCTCCAGAGATGCTGTCTGACCCGTTGAGCTCCTCCAGCTATTTCATTTTTGTGTCTATCTTTCCAAATAATTTACTTGCTTGGGGTGGGAGACGTGGTCCATCCTGTGGGGCAGACCAACCTTCACGTGGTCCGCCCTGTTTCAACGAATGCAATCAACCTGGCGTGCACAATCAAATAAGATCAAATAGAACAAGTTGTCCTACAACTTTAGGCTGCGCATTGCCATACTTCGGGTTTACAAACAATTTTATTGCCTTCTTGCTGCACAAAGTGTCTGGTGCCCAATATACCCATACTCAGACGTTCAAGCTGATAGATATATAAATTCAACTTTTGGTGTACAATCTCGGTTTATACTTAAGCCTACACTTCAAGCCTTGGTGTTAATATCACGATGATAGCCACTATTAAAACTCCCTGCAAAGATGACTAGACAATATTATAGTGGGGCTTTGATCTTGCCTCTGTGTATCCAGGCAACAAGAAACAGTTTTACTGCGGTACCTTGCCATTATTCTACTGTGGTGTTTGCTTCACCTGTATAATTGGATTTAAAAGGTCAGAACTCCAGACAAGTGTAAATACTATAGACCTTGGACTTAAACTCAAAGAGAGTTGTGATTTAAAATGTAAGTATAAATCTGCTTTTTGTCGCCAAGGTCAGGGATGGTGAAATGATTTAGATGTTAAATATGAATCCTGCATTGAAAAGGGTTCAAAAAGTGTTAATTGTGATAGCTAGTTCAGCACTGACAAAGCTAAGCTATGGATAGGCACTGCCGTTTCTGCACAGAAAATAATCAAGTTTGATCTGTAAGCTTTAGAGATAAACAAGGCACAGTCTTCAAGGGAGCAGTTCCATATACTTATATCAATTAAAATGTATTCCCATTCCACAGTTGAATTTTACTAATCTTGTCATTAGTTACAGAGAAAGATACAAATGGTGGGGTTATTTGGTATTGCTTTTATTATGTTTGCAGTTTGATCTAATTGATTTAAATTTATGGCATGCCAGGAGGTCAGTTGACCTATCATAACCACATAAATGGAGGTATTCAGTTTACTACTTTCCTAGTTCGCTCAGATATGTTTTAAATGTGATGAAAGTTAAGGGCCTGTCCCACTTTCACGACCTAATTCACGACCTCTGCCGAGTTTGCCCTTGACTCATACTCGCAGCATGGTCGTCACGAGGTCGTAGGAGGTCGTCATGAGGTAGTAGGAGGTCGTAGGTCGGGCGTAGCAGCCCGTGATGCTAGTCGTAGGTACTCGTGGCATCAAGTAGGTCGGGGCGTTTTTTATAGCATGATGAAAAATGTCCATGAGTAAAAAAGGTTGTGAATTAGGTCGTGAAAGTGAGACAGGCCTTTTACCACCATGACCATTTCAATCAGCATGTACCACATCTCCACATCTCTATGCATGAAAGTATTTTCCCTCACCTTCTCTCTAATCCTTCTGCTAATCAACTAAAAACGTTTCAGAATCAGGTGACGGGTGGCCAAGAACATTAACTAGGTATATCTCCCTCAATCTCATTTTTTTTCTACTTTCTTTCTCTTTCTCTCTCTATTTCTTCTTTTCTATCTCTTTCTCTTCTCCATTCTTCTGTACCTTTTCGTGTACTTCTCTCTTCTTTCGGGCGACCTTACTATCTCACGCACCAATCTCTATGATAATCTCTCTTTTTCTACTCTTTTCTTCCTTACTGTTTTATTATTAAATAAAAAATAAGAAGTTGTATATGAAATGTAATATGTCAATAAGTATTAGGTACTGTGGTACCACATTATTGTACTTACTTCTAACAAAAATAAAAAAAATAAAAAATAAATAAATAAAAACAATGTGATGATTGCAATGAAAGTTGGTATTTCCTGTTCAGAAGTTTCATATTGTTTTGTATACCTCAACTAAATCTTGTCTCAGTCTCTTTTCATCCAAAGAAAGCAGTCCCAACCTTGCTCATCTCTCCTTGTGACTATAATTCTCTGGCTCTCGCAACATCCTTGTAAATTGTTATCCCCTTCCTAGTCTATCATATTTGTCCTGTGAGGACAGGCAGCATCTCTGGAGAGAAGGAATGGGTGCCGTTTCAGGTCGAGACCCTTCTCCAGAGTCTAAAGAAGGGCCTCGGCCCAAAATGTCACCCATTCTTTCTCTCCAGAGATGCTGCTTGTCCCACTGAGTTACTCCAGCATTTGGTGTCTATCTTTGATGTAAACCAGCATCAGCAGTTATTTCCTACGCATATTTGTTCTGTGGCATGATGTCTAGAATTGTATAGATTAGTCCAACTTTAGCCTAAGTAGTGATTATACAATTCAGAAATGACCACCCTCCATTCATACTCTTTGACTTGGCTAGTAAAACCAAGAACATCAAGGGGCTTCTTAACCACCTTATCCATTATTCTGTGAGCATGTATTTGATTCCTCTGTACCAGTACACTTAGAGTCTAAGTATCTAAAGGTACAGAAGTGTGAAAACACACACCTCCAGATTCATCGACAGTTTCTTCCGAGCTGTTATCAGGCAACTGAACCATCCTACCGTAACCAGAGAGCAGTGCTGAACCACTATCTATCTCATTGAGGACCCATGGACTATCTTTGATCGGACTTTACTGGCTTTACCTTGTTACCTTGCACCAAACATCATGTATCTGTACACTGCAAATGGCTCGATTGTAATCATGCATTGTCTTTCCACTAGCTAGTTAGTATGCAACGAACACTTCTCATTGTACTGAGGTACACGTGACAATAAAAATAAATTGAACTGAACTGCATTGGATAGGAAACATTTAGAGCGAAATGCGCCAAACACAGGGTTGTGGGACAATTGTAGATGGGCCATCTTAGTCAGCAGCCATGAGTTGAGCCCAAGAGTCTATTTCTGTACTTTATGACTATGATTCTAAAAGTGCAGTTTTTCAAATGGTTCCTCAGAAGCCCTTATCTGTGGATCCTCAACATGCCACAGAGTTATGAATGGACTGCTTTCTCCTCAGAAACCAAGGTCATAGTGATATTCAACTTTCTCACCTCAACTGATTTCTGCCACAATTTGCAACATACCCAGTCTTTACCCAGTTACTGCAATCATCGAGAGGTCAAGATCACCTATGAGGACCCCATATCCTTACATCAAAAGTAGAAGTCTTCATTTCAATAAATGTTGCAGAACATCAGAAGATTTTTCTGGTCATCGTTGTCATGTTTCTAGGTTGACTAGACTGCAAGACCTGGCATCAATGCACAGCATTACTACATCTGCTGGGCATTGCAACAATGAGATGCTAGCAACTACCAGAATCGCTGATGGAAAGCACTACTGTCTTTTCCAAAAAGGTGAACAAACAGCTTGCATTGGTCAAGGAGCAGCCTATAACATATGATCGGACCCTATCCGTATGTCCTGTATGCTGAACCACCTAACAGCTGGTGCGGGAGAAAAAAGGGCAAGGAGACCTGGGTAGACAAAAGTGCTGGAGAAACTCAGCGGGTGCAGCAGCATCTATGGAGCAAAGGAAATAGGCAACATTTCGGGCCAAACCCCTTCTTCAGACTAATGTGGGGTGGTGGGGGGGGGGGAGAAGAAAGGAGAAAGGAAGAGGAAAAGGAGACCTGGAATATGATGAACCTTAGGGCGAGATGAAGAGCTGGAAGAGCAGGGAGTACTGAACAATAAGGAGATTCCTTGTGGAATATCAGTAGGTATTCATTTCCAGGTAGAATTGGGAAAGGAAGCATTGACTGATGTGCAACAAGACATTCTCAGATAAAGCTATATCTTGTAAGGTATTATTTGCTAAATCATTATTCCCACTCCAGGCAAAGTGACCTCTGCCCCCCTCCACATACCAAATCTTAACAACAATGTAGTTCACTGATAATCAACCAAGAGAACCAGATGATGCAATGATGACTGTTCATATCCTCCTTTTCCAGAACAGCTAAATTATCATAATATATGAATAAATGAATTCCAGATCCAGTCACTGAAATGGCTTGATACAATTATCTACAATGATGAGCATGTGTAGGAGGAAATTGCACATGCTGGTTTACACTAAATATAGCCACAAAGGGTGGAGTCACTCAGCATCTCTGGAGAAAAGGAATAGGTGATGTTTCGGGTTGATATCCTTCTCAGAGCTCAACCTGCTCTGTTTTTTTGTGAGGACATTTATTTGCCATAGTTTAGTTAAATGGGAATTCTCATGACATTAGGAAAGAGCTGGAGTCACTCCCTGCCAGGGTCTTCCTAAAGTTGGTGTAATGGGCCTTTTGGTACCCCAGAACACATGACATCTCTCCTGGTCTGAATCACACCTGGTCTATTTCACAACATCCAGCTTCTTTCTTGCTCTCCGCATCAGCTGCTCTCTCCTTCATAGCAACATAATATGTGTTGCTGTTGTCCAGCTGCCAGGGCACTGTGAAACACTAACATCCTTCTTAAGCAACTTTCCAGAAAATGATTTCAATTGAGAACTGCGCACCCCATTTTGGTTAAATAAAATCTGGGTGTAAACCCCTGCAGCATTCACCAAACATATATTCAGACAAATTCATAATTTTGTTGCAAAGTACCTTATTAGGCAATGGCACAACACGTTTAGTCCACTAAAAGAGAGTCCAATTTAATTTCCAGACAAATAACAGTTTTTGACCTTTTACCCACTGACTTGAAATACTTGAGCACTATCTGCTATTGTAATGTCTGTGTGCCATCTATTGGTGTGGCTGAGAAGTCAGTAGTAATGTTAATTAATGCAGGTTTTATTGTAACACAAATAAATCTTCAAGCCATCTAATTTTATTCACTGCATAAGACATAGGCTTCATGAACCAAAATAAAATCTTAATAAGCCAACACGTTTGAAAAAATAACATTGCATTTGCCAGACTTATCACCAACAAGCTATTTAAAGGATATTTTACAAAACAATGGAGCAGTTAGCTGACAGATTTTATTTTTGGTTACTGTTTTTGCTATCACCACTAACTGGATGTAAAAGTTATTAAAATATTGTTCCAATTATAGATTATTGTTATAATTATATCTGCTACAAATAACAACTTTAAACAAATTGGTATCTTTTTTCAGCTCCATTGAGATTAATAGAATAATAATAATAATGGATGGGATTTATATAGCGCCTTTCTAATACTCAAGGAGCTTTACATCGCATTATTCATTCACTCCTCAGTCACACTCGGTGGTGGTAAGCTACTTCTGTAGCCACAGCTGCCCTGGGGCAGACTGACGGAAGTGTGGCTGCCAATCTGCGCCTACGGCCCCTCCAACCACCACCAATCACTCACACACATTCACACACATTCACACACAGGCAAAGGTGGGTGAAGTGTCTTGCCCAAGGACACAACGACAGTATGCACTCCAAGAATGGAATTTATATTCTCGTATAGCGAGGGTACGCTCTTCTACTTTAGAATCGTAGAATGTGTGGAAGGATATTTGGCCCTTCTTGGCTTTACAAGCCTTGCATTTAGAGATTCAGCATGAAAACGGGCCCTCCCGCCCACCGAACAGCAATTACCTGTACACTAGTTCTATCCTATACACTTGAGACAATTTACAAAAGCCAATTAATGTATAAAAACCGGCGTACCCGGAGAAAACCCATGCAGTTACAGGGAGAACGTACAAATCCTGTACAGACAGCACCTGTAGTCAGGATCAAACCCAGGTCTTTGGCACTGTAAAGCAGCAACTCTACCGCTGTGTCAATGTGCCACCAATAAGAACAATCAAAATAGTCCTCCAGTTGCTTCCTTCACAAGCTTTTTCACTTTAACTATTTATCCAATTCCTTTCTGAAAGTTATTTTTGAATTTGCTTCCGTTAGGATTTTAGGCAATATATTCCAGATCAGAACAAGTCACTGTAAAAAGAAAAGCACCTCATCTTGCATTTGCTAATTACTTTAGACTGAGGTTGGGCCAAACATCTTCTTTCAGTTTGTGAGTTCAATGTAATGTTTTATAATCTCAACTTTACACAAGCACATAAGCAGTTTCTCCCACAAAGACATTACCTAATTTTTCTGATACTCTTTGATTTTTAATGGGCAACACATGGATTTTTTTTTTTCTATTTTGTGTAATTTAAACCAGACTAAAGAGAAATCATGCCTCTTACGCATAATGTTGTACGCTCAAATCTGACTCCAGAGACATGACTCTGTTGCACCAGGGCAATGCTGTGAGAGCTCTGATCTGCCTTCAAGGTTCAAGGTTTCATGGTCGGTTTATTGTCACATGAACCAATTAAGGTATAGTGAAAATCAAAGTGTATCAGAAAAATTAGGTGATGTCTTTGTGGGAGAAACTGCTTATCACAGATCTTGTCGCTGGATGTACAAGGTCCATGGGTGCCATTTCGAAGAAGCAGAGGGGTATTTCCCCCATTGTTTTGCCCAATATTTATCCCTTGGCCAGCAACACATATTATGTTGCTGTTTTTGGAAGATTTTGATCTGTAAATTGGCTGCAGGATTTCCTATATCACAACAAGGACTGCACTTGAAAGGTGGTTCATTGACTGTGAAATGCCTGGGACATCCTGTGGTCATGAAGGGTGCGATGAAACTGCAGTATATTTCCACCCTTTGAACGTTGGCACACTAAGGCATATTTATCCATATATATGACAATTGGCCTACCCTACTCAGAACCTAAGAATAAATCCAGTTTGTTTTTTGCAATGAGTCAACTTGATGTTAACTAACCTACAACATTTGTCAAGGTTGTTTTGACGTCTACTCTGATAACTTCAAGTGAGTCACATTCTGAAGAACATTGGCACATAACTCCTCATTTTGGATATCTAAATTTCTCGTGTCGATGACATTTTTATGTGAAACAAGGAACAGGTCAGAATCCTCCTTTATCATTTTCACGACATCTCACAAAGGTTCCAAGCCACACATGGACTTTTGGGATTGACGTAGATCTTGTTTGACTACCATATGTCAGAAGAAACCAGTGTTGTAAATGGAAGTCTGTGTTCAGCTGTTGGTTGGCAATCACTTCATCTTCATATGGGAGATGACTATTACTTGTCAAACTCCAATTATAGGAATAGAATGTATGTGAATATATATTGTGTCTGATAGACACAAAATGCTGGAGTAGCTCAGCGGGACAGGCAGCATTTCTGGAGAGAAGGAATGGGTGACATTTTGGGTTGTGACCCTTCTTCAGACTGAAGAACGTCTCCCATTCCTTCTCTCCAGAGACGCTGCCTGTCCTGCTGAGATACTCTAGCATTTTGTGTCTATCTTCAGTTTAAACCAGCATCTGCCGTTCCTGCCTACACATATACTGTCTTTGAATTTGTTTGGTATTGTGCGGCTGTTATAAGGTAGGGAAGCCCCATAGCCAATTTATTCCCAGCAAGGTGCAATTAAATAAATCACAAGATAATCTGTTCCAGTGTTGTTGGCTCAGACATAAATGCAGGCAAGGATTTCTCTCCTGCTCATGTGCTACCATGAGGCCCTTGACGTCAATCTGAAGAGGCAGCCAAATCCTCATCAATGAATACTTCACAGAGATTTAAAACCTTCCTTTATTGACTGTAAGCATAAGGTGATTTCCAGTGGTCCATGCTGTGATTTATTTTTTCCCATAAACAAGATAACTATACAGTCAAGCTGACTTATAGGACTAGTTGTCCAATTCCTCATCCAGCTGGATCTAAAACAAAAGAACAATTGTCGCAAACTGCTGCCCCCTTTGCAGTGCTGAGTTCGAAAGATCATTTTGCAAGTCCGGTGATTTGAATGGACTTCCCCGAAGTAGGATGTGCCGGGATATCTTGCAAAATGAGAGTTGAGCAGTGGTGGAAATGGAAATGTTTATACTATTTACTCACTGAACTTGTGGGAAATTTTCATGGTTACAACTCCGCTTTCACTTTTAATCTTTATTTCCATTTGCACCACTGCTCAACACTCATTTTGAGAGCAATGATATTAGATGGTACTTGGTCGATTAACCCTTCAAAGATAATGCAAGGGGATATTGGTCAGTGAACTGCAGAGTGTATGTAATGCAGTACCCGGTGAAGAGAAGGTTTCATGCTTGCTTAATTCTAATTGCACAACTTCTCTAAGCAAGTAGGGTGGCCACTGTGGCACAGTGGTAGAGTTGCTGCCTTACTGTGCTTGCAGTGCCAGAGACCCGGATTCAATCCCGACTACGGGTGCTGTCAGTGCGGAGTTTGTTCGTTCTCCCCGTGACCACGTCGGTTTTCTCCAAGATCTTCGTTTTCCTCCCACACTCCAATGACGTACAGGTATGTAGGTTAATTGGCTTGGTGTAAAATGTAAAATTGTCCCTAATGCGTGTAGAATAGCGTTAATGTGCAGGGATCGCTGATCGGCGCGGGCTCAGTGGGCCGAAGGGCCTGTTTCCGCGCTATATCTCTGAACTAAACTTAATGTATTTCTGTAACTATTAGATAATGAATATGTTATAATTCAACTTGCACAACTTATTGTTTGGATAACTATTAGAAATTATCACAGATGATTACATTCCTGGTTTGGCTGCATTTCCATACAAGCTCTTTCATGTGAAATTCTTCCATCAGAATGAATATAACATGTGATAAAGAATGATAGAAATAGTTTTTCAAGGATATAGATCAATCGTAGACTCGCCAAAGGATGTATTCTCAGCAAAGGGCATATTTTTCAAGAATAACAATAGCATATTTTTTCCAATTCATTGACAAGCATTAAAGAACCAGCCTATACATCTGGAAACATGTATTCAAGTCTGACTATAACAGTTGTGTGACAAAATCAAGTAATACCAACCGCATAACTACCATGCTGTTGTAATAACTAATTTGGTTTACTAATATATTTGAAGGTAGAAATCTATCATCCTTATTTTTACTGATCTACAGTGACCCCAACCACCAATGGGTTATCTTTTAACTTCTTTTTAAACAACAAGCAATTCTGGGCAATTCTGAATGGACTAAGTGCCAGCCTTGTCAATTACAGTGCAAAGTGTATGTGGTTACAATTTTTACCTTCTAAGGCGGTCCATTGAGGAATTTAGACATGCCATGAGAAGCACTGGCAACGTTGTTGAGTTTATTCAAAGTCTCTCCACAGACATCTCACGACTATTCTAGAAATGTTTTTGTTAAGGGCCTGTCCCACTTAGGCGACTTCTGCGACCATCATAATCATAGCAGGTCACTGAAAAAACGGCGACTTGACCCCTCCTACGACAATGTTTACGACAAGCTACGACAACCTACTACCTAGTCAACGTCAAGCTACTTCAAGCTACCGACAACCAGCGACACATTAGGACGTCCACCTACGACCCCACCTACGACAGCCTACGACCACACAAGCGACAACCTACGACAACTGAAGTCAACCTACTTCCACCTGCGACAAACTACGACAAGCTAGAACTGAAGACAACTGAAGAATATTCATTCGCCGGTCCCTGTCGCCAGTTGACATTGGTTGGCGTAGGTAGTCGCCAATGGAATTCACCGAAGTCAGCACCGGCGACAATCTACGTCACCTGGCGTCAACCTACGACAGCATCTACGTCAGGAGAACTCAAGCTACGTTCATTGGCGTCAACCTACTGTCGCCAACTGTCGCCAAAAATTTTTGAACATGTTGAAAATCCAGTGGCGACCAGAAAGACGCTATGACTCTTTGGGCAACTGAGGAAACTACTCACGACCATACAGGCGACACCCTGGCTACCATGTGTCGACAGCCTAGTCGCCTGTAGTCACCGAAAAAATAGCCTGGGTGGGACAGGCCCTTAACCCAGTGACATAATCCTTAAAGGGATAACTCCTTACAGGAACAATTGTTGCACATGACCATATTACATACAATACATCAGTGATATCCACATTCCATGACCAAGAATAAACAGGTACGTCTCATCAGAGACTATTTGAAAGGTTGCAGTAATTTTGGGGCAACAGCACATGGTGTTGCTGAAGTGGAAGAGAAAAGAATGGTTACAGCTCTGTGGAGACCTACTGTAGCCATCTGCTCAGCTGATGAGCTTTGTGATTTCAACCACACTAAACCAGTGTGGATGTAACATTGCACTAGCCCCATCTCTTTGCCCATAAACCATGCTGAGAGCAGTTTGCTGAACGTGTGGCATTAACCAACCAGCAGTGCACCATTGCGAAACAATTGTGAAAGCAAAATGTTATTTAAAGGTCTGCAGAATTCAACAAACACAGGAATACACTTTTTGGACATGTTGACAAATACACAGGACAAGATGTTAATAGTCCAAAGTGCCAAATAGAAACAAGTAGAATTAATACACTACTTACGTAGAGATTTAAGAAAAAAACATGATGTGAAGACACAGTGTATTTTTCCGTTAAAGAAGCTCAATAGATTTATGTTCTTCCCTGGTATCTCTCATATTTGGTAATTCATTGCTACCTGTATAATCCACTCAGAACTAACCAGGATCTGTATCTATGATTCTGTAACACATTTGCTTTTTTAACAACCTCTGATCTTCATCTGAACAGCATGAGCTTGCCCAGGCCAAATTGACAAATTAATTTGTGTTTTATTCAAGAGGTATGTGTGCGCCAATTTGATAAATCTGATTAATACATTTATACGATAATTGAGTGAGTATTGAAGAAAATGTTTATTTGATTTCATTAACCCAAAACCTGGTTTCTTGATGACCTGCACACATAAATCGAATGTCCCATAATTGTAAGGTCATTAAATTGCAGACACCCTTTGCAGAGTGGGGAACCTCTTGTAATAACCTGTCACTATCTGTCATTCAAAACATCAAAAAGTGGTAATTAAATCCTGACTTGGTCACCACAAGGACTAAGCAAGGACGATATTCAGACCTTGTAGGATAATGGTAGATTCTTGTTAATGAACCAACACAGAGATCTTTATTTACAGTATATAACACATCCACCTAATATTTTACCTTTTAGCCTCTAATTTTGATGGTTCCTGCCATTGGATTTGGAAATTATGAAATAATGTGACTTTTGTGTGTTAGAGTTTAATAAGAGAAAAGAAAAACATTAATTTTCAAAGTTTTGCAATAGTTGGAAAAAGCATGCAAATAACCGTTAAGTAATTTTTAGTATTGAAATTAGCCAGCTAATCTAATAGTTCAAGGGGCAATATTGTTAAACATTTCTACATCAGGATATTGATCTGGAGTTTATCTCTCATTGTTGTGTCTATAACAGCGCACGTCTAAGAAATCAAAGATGCTAAATACATATGTATATTTGCGCAGTGTTTGATTACATTTTTCTTGAATCATGCAGTAATGCTCAAATCAATAGTAAATAGAAGCATTTACAAAGATATTTATGAAAGTCCACAGCCAAATGTTCTCTGACATTTTTCATACATGAGAATTGAGTGTTCCTGAAGTCATAGAGTCATAGAGTGATACAGTGTGGAAACAGGCCCTTCGACCCAACTTGTTCACACCGGCCAACATGTCCCAGCTACGCTAGACTCATCTGCCAGCATTTGGTCCCTATCTCTCCAAACCTGTCCTATCCATGTACCTGTCTAACTGTTTCTTAAATGTTGGGATAGTCCCTGCCTCAGCTACCTCCTCTGGCAGCTAGTTCCATACATCCACCAACCTGAAGCTCAAAGTTTCATTTAGTTTCAGTTATCATTTGGAGGCCACAAGGTCTTGCATTATTGATAATGTCAAGCTCCAGTTGAAGATCTCCAACTAGGAAATTATTTTGCATTTACACAATGTTTACTATTATGTCTTGAGTTTTTTCAGCCACCAGAGATGATGACGTGGCCATGTTTACAAACGACTGATAGGACCATATGGAGTGAAGCCATCTCTTCTAAAGATTCACATTCCCTTGTAAGCACTCAAATCTGAAAGCTAGATCCCATTGTTGCATCCTGGAAAGTAGAAACAACACAAGTCCTTCAAGTTGAAACACACCCTTGGGCACCAAATTTGGTGCATCATTAGGATGCACTAGAACAGCACAGTCATGAACCATTAATGACCTCTATGGTTGTTGATGAAAGGCTGAGGAGCTGAGAGGGGGATAGGCTTGTAAGGGTCTGGTCACTGTTGGGGCTGTAACAAGGACGGGGGAAGGAGGGAGATAATAAGAAGGCCTGACAGATGGGGTGGAAAATGGGAGGGAGAAATCAAGCAAGTTGTAGGGAAAGACCAGGAAGGACTGGCAGGATGCTTTGTGAGGATGAATGCAGGTGGATGGGAGTGTGACGGGTGGTTGTGGTACAGAGCTGGATTTAACTGGCAATTGGTGCACTTGGGTGAAAAGGGACTGGCTATGTCTTTGGAAGAGAACTGGGGAAGGGAAGCTTCAGATAGGAGTTGGAGGTGGTAATTATTACAGGGAGAGGAGCCTGAGAGATGAGGTGAGGGGGAAGTAGACCAACTGTATTATACGTGTCGGCATGGACAAGTTGTGCTGAAGGGCCAATTTAGTTTAGTTTAGTTAATGTTGGAAATACAGCGCGGAAACAGGCCCTTCAGCCCACCGAGTCCATGCCGATCCCCACACATTAACACTACACTACACACATTAGGGACAATTTACACATATACCAAGCCAATGAATTTAAAAAACCTGTACGTCTTTGGTGTGTGGGAGGAAACCGAAGATGTCGGAGAAAACCCACGCAGGTCATGGGGAGGACGTACAAACTCTGTACGGACAGCACCAGTAGTCAGGATCGAACCCGGGTCTTTGGCGCTGTAAGTGTGTAAGGCAGCAACTCTACCGTTGCGCCACCGTGACACTATAACTCCATGACTTACCCGTAGCCATCCTGGTTAGCAGCTCAGCTGGCAGTGACGGTCATTTCCGGGGCAACATGGTCCGAGTTTCCATTAAATGTTCCAGATGGATACCACACAGGGAATGACGTCATCCCATGTGCCTCAGACAAGGACATTGTTCTGTGCTTGATGCCAGCAAGTGGCCCTGTCAACACTTCCTGAAAAACAAGAAAGAATCAGCAAATTATCCTTATCATGTTACACTGCAAAAATAATGCTGAAAAATATGTTATGCAATTGATTTTCTGGGCAAAGTTCCTTAAAATTCTAACAGATACAGAATTTATGGGCAAACTAAAAGGGCTTTCTCACTGTGCGACCTGAAGCAAGACTTAACAAGATTTAACATCGTGGGAACCTTCTGCGATAGCAGTACGGCATTCGTGGACCACCGAGGACCTTCGTGGCGCTAACGGCAGGTAGTCGTGTGACTTGGTAAGGTCGGGAGAAAATTCAAACATTTTTGAATTTCTCCAAGAGTGCCTAGAGCACTTTTTGGTGACGTTGCAACATTGTATGAACGCAGTGGCCCGTGCGATATCCGTAATAACTCTTGCGGGTACCGTGGGAACTCCTGCGAACGGTGAGTAACTGAGCAGTTTGATTGTCAGTGCTTGTTTTACCTCATTGTTAAATAAATATATTTTTTACTATCAGATTGATGTCTGCAATTCTTCATTAACACATCACTACAAGATGAATATCTCTAATGTTATAATCCCTCTCATGCTGAAACATAAAATAGTTGAAGGGAGGTGAAATAATCACATTTTCATTCTTTTTCATTTTTGAGTGTTCAGGTACCTCACTTGCTGAGCTATTTTACTCCAGCAGTTTGTGTCTCTTTTTGTCTAAAGCAGTTTCTAAGACTGGAGGAACTCCGCGGGCCAGGCAGCATCTACGGATGGGAAATGGACATGCGACCCTTTCTTCAGGCTGCCTTATCTCTCTCCCCCCCCCCTCCCCCCAGCTCCCACCCCCACACACAAATGCTGGAGAAACTCAGCGGGTGCAGCAGCATCTATGGAATGAAGGAAATAGGCAACGTTTCGGCCCGAAACGTTGCCTAATTCCTTCGTTCCATAGATGCTGCTGCACCCGCTGAGTTTCTCCAGCATTATTGTGTACCTTTCGATTTTCCAGCATCTGCAGTTCCTTCTTAAATACAAATGCACCGAGTTCCTCCAGCACTTCGTGTTTTGCTCAGTATTCCAGCATCCGCTGTCTCCCGCGTCTCCAATAAAACAAAACTACTGTCAAAAGGGTGAAGAATAGGGGCAGAGATAGATACATTCCTGATTAGTGCGGCTGTCAGGAGATTATGGGGAGAAGGCAAGAGAATGTGGTTGAGAGGGAGTGCCCATCTGTTACTATTAATTGGACAGTTCGATCTGTGAAACGCAACACGCCAGCCCCGACATCCAGCCCGGTGGTCAGCCCTTTGAAGAAAGACACCAGTTGCTTGGAGCAACTCAGCGGGACAGGCAGCATCTCTGGAGAGAAGGAACGGGTGGCGTTTCGGGTCGAGAGCCTTCTTCAGACTGAAAGTTTCACCTCTCAGTAGATAATAAAATAAGACAATCATCACGGTCAATGTGAGACACAGTCTTTATTCCTATTTGACAAAATAAAAAGACGACTTCTTGCACATATTGAGAGAAGGTGCATCACACCAAACAACATTTGTCTAACAAAAAACAGATTATTCTTCTGCTCATTAAAGAGCTCGGCTGAAAAACCCCAATATAGTGTGTGAAAAAAGTAACATCATTTGTGCCACGTGATTAACAACACTACAGTCCACGATGTTCATTCAAGATTAACGGGAAAGATCGGGAGACGGACAAGTCACTCGCACAAATAACAGAAATGCCGAGTACCGTGGGAACTCTTATCGTGGGAACTCTTTATCGTGCAGAACTCGTGCTGGACCACGACCACTTCACTCGGGTGACATCTTGCTTCAGGTCGCACCGTGAGAACTGGTCATAATAATAGTCTAATTTATTGCTGTTGCTTTGTTTAAAACATAGAGTCAAAGAGTCATAGAATCATACAGCCTGGAAACAGGCTCTTCGGCCTAACTAGTCCATGCCAACCAAGATGCCCCCTATAAGGAAATCAAATCAGAGTTTGGCCCATATTCCTCTAAACCTTTCCTATCCACGTACATGTCCCGTAACTTTTAAGTGATTATGTAATTTAAGTTTTATTTTATTAATTACAAATTGTTACAACATTCTGTCAACATTTATTGTTTAATTCCAATTAGTCCTGAGCTGAGCAACTTGTCAGGCTAGTTCAGAGGGAAATGAAGAGTTGACCACATTGATATATAAGGCAGACTGTGACAGCAATGTGGATTTCCCTCCATTAATGACAGGAATGAACTAGATTGATTTCCAATTTCCAAGAAAAATCCCACCTTAGATTGATTGTAGAACAACGTTGACCCCCATTGTACCCGTACCTTATTGTATTTGACAATAAATACTTGAATTGGCTCAAGTTTTCACTTCACTTTTTAGAGAAGGTATTTATACCTTGCCTTAAATGTTCAGTCTCCAGTGCAGTGGATGCATTCCCATAGCTGCAGGAGTTCTCTATGGCACACTTACATGGCACTGACACTGACCAATCTTAGAGTCATAGAATGATACAGTGTGGAAACCTTCAGCCCAACGTGCCCACACCGGTCAACATGTCCCAGCTACACTAGTCCCACCGGCCCACGTTTGGTCTCGATCCCTCCAAACCTGTCCTATCCATGTGCATGTCTAACGGTTTCTTAAATGTTGGGATAATCCCAGCCTCAAAGACCTCCTCTGGCAGCTTGTTCCATACACCCAACACCCTTTGTGTGAAAAAGTTACCTCTCAGATTCCTATTAAATCTTTTCCCCTTCACCTTAAACCTATGTCCTCTGGTCCTCGATTCACCTACTCTGGGCAAGAGACTCAGTGCATCAACCCAGTCTATTCCTCTCATGGTTTTATACACATATTTTCTGCTGCATTGTTTAAATTACTAAGGCTACATTCCCTGACTGGCTCGCTCCGGACTGCAGGAGTATGTACTGAGGGACCCTCACTGAAACTTGGTGCAGTCAACGCCAGGGCTCTCTGGGGGAGAACCACAGTCTCGGGTCCTACCACAGCTGGGCATTGGGTGGCAGGATCTGGTGGAGATGCCCCTCAAACCAGGGAAAGGATACCACCTCAGGGGGGCACATGAGTGGCATGGGTACTTAGTACAAGGATAGTTTGCGAACACTGCCAAATATAACACCAATGCATGCATGGACGCTGAGAATGTCGGAAGAGTTATTTGCACTGTTCTTTATTTGTATATATTTTTTATTCTGTATAAAGTTTATTTTTGGAAAAATAAATTCGGATGTGAGCTTCTCAGGCTCTTTGGTGGTATGGGGCAATGGTAGAAGGGGGAGAATGGTTTTGACTGAATTAAACGTTGGCCATGTTGTTCCCCATGAAATATTTTTTCTCCCTTTCTTTTCCTGTACATAACCTCACTGGGCAACTGTCCAGTTCCCTAAATCCAGACAAATTCTGAGAACACAAATGCATGGACCTCATGATTTTGAGCTGATCCCAATGGGTTTCTCTACGCACAAGTTCTGATCGATGCACATGTGAAAATACATATTATATTGTGGAGGGAAGCACTTGGTGATATTCCTGGAGAACCTGCAAAGGTGACGTTTCGGGTCGGGACCCTTCTTCAGTCTCTTCAGAGTTCCATATTCTCCAGTGATGCTGACTGTCCCGACAATTAACTCCAGCACGTTGTGTCTTTTTTTCTAAACCAGCATCCACATTTCCTTTTTCCTAATGCTGGAAGAACTCAGCGGGATGAGCAGCATCTGAGGGGAGCAAAGGAACTGTTGATGTGTTGGGTCAAATCCCTGCCTCAACCATCAGAATTTAACTTTCTTCACTCACTCCAGACGGGCTGAACCAAATCTTAACATTTTTAAAACCATGTCAAATGCAAATATATAAAAACACTATTAATAAGTCCTGACTTACATATTTCACTTTTCATCTGACTGAATATAAGCAATGAATGTGAACATAACTTACACCTTAATTACATGACCTGTGGAGACATTGCACATACTTGTGAGTAGACACAAAATGCTGGAGTAACCCAGTGGGTCAGGCAGCATTTATTCCGCCGAGTTACTCCAGGATTTTGTGTCTACCTTCGATTTAAACCAGCATCTGCAGTTCTATCCTATACATATTTGTGAGGTCGATTATAACCAGTTATCCTCACATATAAGAATTCTGCACACATTATTGATATATCTCCAAAGCACATTTCAATTTGTCTCAATGGAAAATTAATGTTCTATGTTAATGCATCATTTTTGTGTCCCATATGTTGCTGTAGGTGACGCCATTCTTTAGTGTGAAGAACTAAATTGCCAAACAAGAGTGCTAAAATTGACTTGAACGGAGATTTATTCTTACAATACTACTCAGTTTTCTATTGAATACCGTGTCAATACTGTAGCTTTCTAAGATTATTGTATTATTTTAGTCTCTTCTGCAGATGTGAAAAATCAATTTAGATCTTTGTTCCTATTGCACAGCAGTCTTTTATATGAAAATGCTACTGTTCTGGGTGAAGTTTAGTTTAGTTTAGTTTAGAAATACAGTGCGGAAACAGGCCCTTCGGCCCACCGAGTCCACACCGACCAGCGATCCCCGCACATTAACACTATCCTACACATACTAGGGACGATTTACACTTATACCAAGCCAATTAATCAACAAACCTGTACATCTTTGGAATGTGGGAGGAAACCAAAGATCTTGGAGAAAGCCCATGTGGTCACGGGGAGAATGTACAAACTCTGTATAGAAAGCACCCGTAATCAGGATTAAATGTGGGTCTCTGGCGCTGTAAGACAGCAACTCTACCACTATGCTACCGTGCCACTGTGTCCCAAAAGAGATATTACCAGAGTTCATTTTCTTTATGTCAACCAATATTTCTGATGCAAATAATTAACATTCTTTTTAAATAATATGTGCTTTATTCAATAATTTATCACCCTTTTTTAATAAAAAAAACGTATGGATAACAACTTGATTAGCTCACAGCCATCAGCATTCTACTTTCTTCATTCTCCCCAAATAGATGTAACCAAATCTATTATGCATATGTTTCACAGTTTTGATTGTCTTTGTGAAATAATTGTATAACTCTAAGAAATGGAATACTATTACAGTCCAAAATTCATTGAATAGAAAAATCTATTTGGAGCTAAGTGAAACATCATTAACATGAATGCAGAAGTACTTAGGAGTGTTCACAATACTAATTTCTTGTGTCATTAATCTTCTCTCATATAATAGAACGGCTGATGTAGGATCTCATGCTCATCATTGATTAATCAGCATTGAATATTGGAAAAATATGGATATTTTTCAAAATGTAGATACAAGGAATTGCAGATACCGGTTTACACAAAAGGACGCAGTGTTGGAGTAACTTAGCAGGTGAGGGGCAGCATCTCTGGAGAACATCAAAGGTTCAAAGGTTATTTATTAGTCACATACACCAATAGGTGTAGTGAAATGCTTATTGCCAAATGCAGCACATAAAAAAAGAATACAAACATAACAATAATAAAGAAATTTAAACATAAAAAACATCCCCCTACAATGGTTCCCACTGTGAGGGAAGGCACAAAGTCCAGTCCCCATCCCCATGTCCACCCATAGTCGGGCCTATTTTGGCCTCCGCAGTCGCCTTTACGGAGGCCCGATGTTCCAGCTTTCCGGCGTCGGGAGAATCCTCTCAGCGGCAAGGGAAACCTGGAACGGTCGCTTCCTTACCGGAGACCGCGCCTTCCGAAGCCGACAGGCCGCGCTGGATGGAGCTCCACCTCTGGCGATCTCGGCAAGAGATCCCAGGCTCCCAATGTTAAAGTCAGCGCCGCCGCCCGCGGCTGGCCGTTCCACAGACCCGCAGCTCCGCAATGTTTCATCGGCGGTCCCAGCTCACCGGAGTCCCAGCGCGGCGACCCGAGCAAGGCATCGCCCATTCTGCGAGAGCGCTCCAGAGCTGTGCCACAGCCGAAGCCGAGGTACTGGCCGGTCCCGACAGGAAACGCCGCTCCAGGCCCGCTGGTAGGCCGCGAGGACGGGTCGAAGGTGCTGCCCGAAGAAAAGCCGCCTCTCCGTCCAGGTAGGGACCCCGAAAAGCAGTTTCCCCCTTCCCCCCCACCCACCACCCCCCACATAAAAAAGACTAGTGCTACAGAAACCAAACACTATCTCACTCAAAAATTTAAAAAAGAGGTGAAAAAACGGACAGCTGCAGGCTGGGCAACCATACCATATAGGACGGCGCCCCCTAGTGGATAGGAGGTGCCGTTTCGTGCCAGGACCCTTCTACAGACTGAATTCTGGATCAGTCTGACGAAGGGTCCCAACCCAAAACATCACCTATTCATGTTCTCCAGAGATGCTGCCTGACATGTTGAGCTACTCCAGCACTTTGTGTCCTTTTGGATATTTTTCAAGTTCCACATTGCTGTCAGAGATCCTATCCTAATGTATCCCTGAATGAATGGTTTGATCTGGTGTTTGATCTCACAAGAGAACGGCTGTACATACAGTTATACCTCCCATTATACCACCCTGCAGAGCACTGTTTCACTGTAGCATTCTTCCATTTTGAAGCTTTATATTTTTACGCCAGGCCTTTGGCTTTAATGAATGCTGGGGGCTTAATAGGTAGTATGAAGGTGCTCTTGAAAGTGCTGCAATGGCAGAAGTGCAGTTGTCAGTCGGAGCCGTGGTGGGTGTGCGTGTGGGGTTACAGGCTTCTTCTGCTGGTGAGAGTGCAGGGGGTAGAGTTGCTGCCTTACAATATTATGGTCAATGTTCCCAGGGCTATGGTCCATGTTCCTCTATATATGGTTCATGTTCTCCTTTGTATAGTCCATGCTCCCCCTGGGTTATGGTCCATGTTACTGTGGGTTATGGTCCGTGTTCCCCAGGTTATGGTCCATGTCCCTCATGTGTATGGTCCCTGTTCCCCCAGGGTTATGGTCCCTGTACCCCCAGGGCTATTGTCCATGTTCCCCCAGAGTTACAGTCCATGTTCCCCAGGGTTACGGTCCATGTTTCACAGGTTATGGTTCGTGTTCCCCAGACTATGTTCCGTGTTCTCCCATGTTATAGTCCGTGTTCCTCGGGTTATAGTTCAGGGGTTCCCCGGCTAGGGTTAGGCATAGACACAAGGAACTGCAGACGCTGGAATCTTGAGTAGCATACAAAGTGCTGGAGTAACTCAGAAAGGCCGCCAACATCTTTGGAGGGGCTTGTTGGCGTTGTTTAGGGGAATCAAAGCTCCAGTCAGGGAATCGGGGAATCCGGCATCACGTATCAGGATTGCATCTCCATTTATACTATATTATAATGACCGTGCAGTGCTGTTTTGTTTAGTGTTCCATTTGTAGGAATGTATCCAGGGCGCTAATCTCGGTATTACTGTATTTAACAACTTCCAAAACTTTACTATGCCCAATAAGTCTTCAGAATCAAAGACGTACATTTGTGCAGGAACCAATCCTCAATGTTGGAAATGCCTAATCAGTTTATACAGAGGCAGCTCCAACCTATCGTGATAAAGTAAATATCTGGATCATGAATTACTTTTTTTTTCAGCACAAAATTCTTGATTAATTCCAGTGGAGGTGGGGTGCAGGGGCTTTGTAGCCAGTTCCACCGCAAGGCTCCTGAGGGAAGTAGGAGTCAAAGGGCAGGCACAAAGGAGGGCAATAAAAGAACTTGCCAATGCCACCGAACGGAGCAGTCACCAGCTGTGGCTGAAGAGGAAAGATGCTGTCTGGGCTGCCACCTGACCATCTAGAGGCTAACAATAAGACACACACCCAGGTCTGATCAACCTGCGGTGGGCCTGCCTCGACTGAGGGTGTCTTGTGATAAAAGGCCGTAACACCCAGTGACGTTGAGGTACACAACTGAAGATGTGTCTGATTGTTAGCAAATTCACCTAGTGGTCATACCCAAGAATGTCAATTGTAGTGAAATCTTAGGGATTGTAACACCCAGTCCTATTAATCAATTTGCAATGCAAATGGAATTTTAGAAAATATTCAGCAAGGCGCTGGAGGAGAATCTTCAACAGGGAAACAAGTATTCCAGACAGATCCAGCTCTACTAAATGGCTGATTCCATTATGTCTTTTACGATCACCTTAAACCTTGTGACTTCCAACCTTTGACACAAAAACATCTCTTGTTACTTTGTTTCACAAGAAGTACTTTGAAGATAACTACTTGAATGAAACAAGATTTTGTTGCTGAAATGAAAGCCTATCTAATCTGTTACACAGGAGAGTGTGATATTGACTAGCTTGGTCAATATGCTATCAGTGTGTTGTAATGAATGTATACATTGGAAAACATCCTTTCACAATGTTTGGGATGTTTTTGAAGGTTGATTGTTTGGAAAAAAAACTCACAGCAAAATTTCCATTCACCGGCAGTCTCAACATTTACCTTGTTCAACATGAGAACAGAAGTTGCAGAAAGGAAAAGGTTGAAATATCTCATAGTCATAGACTCATAGGCTCATACAGCATGCAAGCAGGCCTTTCGGTCCAAGGTGGCCAAGGTGCCTCATCTATGCTAGTCCCACCTGCCAGCATATGGCCCTTATCCCTCTAAACCTCTACTAACCATATACCTGTCCAAATGTATTTTAAATGTTGTTATAGCACCTGCCTCAACTAATTCCTCAGGCATCTTGTTTCATATACCCACAGCCCCCTGTTGAAAAGGTTGGCCCTTAGGCTTCTATTAAATCTTTCCCCTCCCATGTTTTCTGGTTAGTGATTTCCCTACACTTGGTCAAAGACAATTTCATTCTTATCTCAGAATCAAACGTTCATGCATTAAAATTACTCTCCAGAAACTTGAGTTCCTGATCTAGGTTAAAGCTTCTGTCGTGTACTGAGGAAATGCCAATATCATTCTAAGAGGTGATGCTAAATTGAGGTCCTTGGGTAAATGTGAAAATATCTACAATGTTATCTGAGAGCTAGTGAGACCTGCATGTACCTTGGCAAGCCACTTCCTTGTGCATTTACCTCTATTCCCCTCATTGTTTTATAGGGGTGTATAAAACAAGATCACACCACAGCCACCTGTGCCCCATCTGTTACAAATCAATTAACGATGGTTGAAATATTGCCCATTGAACATGAATTTCTATTGCAAGATCCTGGTTGTGCAAGATGGGAACAGCGTTGAGTCTTATTTCCGCAGTCAATCAGAATGAAAGGAAGAGGCAAAGTCTTAACTAGGAAATTCAATATCAAATTAAATGCAGAAATTGAAATAAAGAAAAATAAATACAGTATTGGATTAAGGAGGAAAAAAATAGGATAATTATTTCTTTTAAAAAATTCCAACAGTTCAAAGTGAAGGAATTACGTGTTCCTATAGCTGATTGACATAATAATTACATTTCATTATCAAAAAGGTTGACCCTTTGAAATTAATGCATCATAAGGAAGTAAGAAATAAGAACAGCAATAGGCCATTGGTCCCTCATGCTCATTCAATTTTTTTGATAAGATCATGGCTCAATTTTTACCTCGGGTCATGAAGACTTTCCATTGGAATCAAGAACCAGAGGACATAGGTTTAAGGTGAGGAGTGGGGAAAGATTAAAGGGCCTGTCGCACTTAGGCGTCATTTGCGCATCATGCAGGTGGCACGCGAATATTTTGTGAATCCCAAAATCCTGGGGCGCTGCGCAACCGCGGGTCACTGCCAACGCCACTACGCCTCACCACGCACCGTGCGCGCGTAATGCATACATCACGTGCGCGTCACGACGCGTGCGTCATGCGTCATGACGCATAAATGATGTCGCGTAAATGACGCGCAAATGACGCCCAAGTGGGACAGGCCCTTTAATAGGAACTTGAGGAGCAAGTTTTTTACACAAATGGGTGATAGGTATATGGAGCGAATTGCCAGAGGAGGCAGTTGAGGCAGTTACTATCACTACTTTAAAAAAACATTTGGACAGGTACATGGATAGAATATGTTTAGAAGAATATGGGCCAAACGCAGGCAGGTGGATCTAGTGTAGGTGGGGCAAGTTTATCACCATGGACAAGTTGGGCTGAAGGGCTTATTTCTATGTTGTATGACTCTATGACTCCATGGCCCAGAAATGTCAACAATTCATGCAACATTAATGGATGCTAAGTGGTGGTGGCTCTAGAACATGCCACGTTCATTTGTATGTCACTTCTATGATATACATTCAAGAATGTATGATTGATGGATGGTGCATGAAGCCAGAGCACCAAGAGAAAATCCATGCCTTCACAGGGAGCACATGCAAACTCCTCACAGAAAGCACCTGAGGCCAGGACTGATCATGAGTCTCTGGCGCTGTGCACAACGCCATTCATTTCTCATTACCTGTTCTGGATCACAATCGCACTACATTCATAACCCTGAATCTTTCTGCCATGGCTTCATTCTCTCCTTGGTATGTTTCTTCCTCTTTGGGATGAAAATATCCCACGTCTTCCAAATTACTCCCAGAAACTCCTGCCATTGCTGCTCCACTGTCATTCCTGCTAGGGTCCCCTTCCAATCAACTTCTCCCTCATGCCTCTGTGATTACCTTTGCTCAACTTACCAATACTGCTTACTGATTGCAGCTTCTCCCTCGTAAGATGCAGGTTGAATTCTATCATATTATGATCACTGCTTCCGAGTGATTCCTTCACCTTATGCTCCCTAATCAAGTCCAGTTCAATGTACAACACTAAATCCAGAAATACCTTTTCCCTAGTGAGCTTTAGACAAGCTGCTCTAAGAAATCATCTCGTGTTCAATCATGCGCCTCCTCTCTTACGTTGCTGTGGCATTTGGATGTAAAAAATGAAGTTAATTTTTAACCTAACCAATAACATTTTGGGCCACAGTGGGCTTCATGACCTTTAAATATCTCCTGCAGCCTTGCAGCTAATTAATTATTTTGAAAAAGGACCACAACTTGAAACGTCACTTATCCATGTCATCCTGAGATGCTGCCTGACCCATTGAGTTACTCCAGCACTTTTGTATTATGTGCAAGATTCCAGCATCTGTAGTTCCTTGCATTTCCAAATATTTTTGAGGCTTAGACTGCATAGTTACATTAAGATCCAACAAGCAATGTGGATCTAAAGATAGGCACAAAAAGCTCGAGTAACTCAAGGGTCAGACAGCATCTCTGGAGAAAAAGGAATAGGTGACATTTCAAGTCGAGACCCTTCTTCAAACCTTGACCCAAAACATCACCTATTCCTTTTCTCCAGAGATGCTCTCTGACCTACTGAGCTCCTCCATCTTTTTGTGTCTATCTTCGGTTTAAACCAGCATCTGCAGTTCCTTCCTGCACAATGAGTGGATCTGTCCTGGGTGGTGGTGAAAGTGGCTTGCCAGGATACAGGCAGGTCTCATTAGCTCTCAGATAACATTGTAGATGCTTTCACATTTACCCGAGGACCGCAATTTAGCATCACCTCTCAGAATGATATTGGCATTTCCTCAGTTAATGACAGAAGCTTTAACCTAGATCAGGAACTCCAGTTTCTGGAGAGTAATTTGAATGCATGAACGTTTGATTCTGAGATGAGAATGAAATTGTTGAATCAAGACTGCATTTAAATCAGCTGAACTCTCTGCGGCTGAAGTGGTAATTTACAATGTACCAAAAAGATCACTCAGTTTAATGTGTTATACTTAGAAAAAGGATTCTTATGGAAATGCACTGCATGGGTCAGGTCATTTAAACAGATGACAAAGGCACAGTGGCTAAAAGGCCTTTTCTTCTATTGCAGATTTCTTTGCTTTTTCTGTGATTTTGCACGATGTTCACTTCAAACTAAGATAATGTGGATCAGTTTTCCACACTATTAAATCAAACACGAATTCTGGTTTTTAACTAAAGTTATGACGTGGTACATTGTAGAATCTGGTCAGTTGATAGAATGTAGGGAGAATAGGATTAATATCAGATTAGTGCAAATGGATGGCTGAAATTTGACGCAAGCTCAATGGGCCAAAGGAACTATTTCTGTGCAGTATCTCTCAATAATTCCAATACTCATTGGTTTCACTGTATCTGTGGAGTGGAGCATTTAAGGTCAGCTTGAGAGATTGGGAAGCACCTAGTGTGAAAACAATAGGTGTGTAGGAATGAGGGAGAAGAAGCAGTTCCTGGAATTAGGGGAGGGAGCCTGATTGAAGCTGGCACAATATGGATGTTTCACAGTATTTGATTGATGAGGGATGGTCTGGAGCCAAATGTACATTGGGAAAGAACGGTGGAAGAAGCAGATTGGGGAGTGAGAAAGTTTCGGGCAGAGAGAGGATGGGGAGGCCTGTGGATAGAGATATGACTTTTACTGGTAGTTCCCCAGGTTACAGTGGGATTAAGACCACATTTCCTGGGCGCACTCAACAAAATCAGAATCAGAATGCCGTTTATTGTCATTTAAACATAGGTTCAAACGAAATTACGTTTCTGCAGTCATAACAACAAAAAAACCAAAACACACAATTAATACAATTCCACACAAACATCCATCACAATGAATCCCCAAACACCTCCTCACTGTGATGGATGGGAATAGTCTTATCTCTTCCCTGTTCTCTGTTCTTATTCTTCTCCCGCAGTCAAGCAGTCAAACTGCTGCATCGAGCTGATCGAGCCACTTGATGTTAGATGTTAGAGCCCCCGGCGGGCGATGGTAAGTCCCGCAGCCGTATAAGCTGCGCTGGGCGATGTAAGGCCCCGCTCCGGGTCGATTTAAATGATTTAAATGTTCCCGTTGCGGGAGCTCCGAAGAGCAGTCTCCCACCAGGGACCCGCGAGCTCCCGATGTTATCGTCCACAGGGCCTGCAGCCGAAGCCTCCAAACTCGGAAGTCGGGTTGCAGCCGCTCGCCACCACAGCACTCCGCACTCCGAAGTCGACCAGATGGTGAGTCCACAGGCTCAGCGACTGGAACCCACAGGTCGATTCTGGTTGATGGTCGCCAGCTCCACAATGTTAGGCCCCAACGACAATGGAGACTCAACAAGGAAAAAGTCGGGTCCCCGTACAGGGAAGAGATTAAAAAGTTTCCCCCGCCCCCCCCCCAACCCCCCCACATATACACGGCCGGACTGCAGAGGCCGCTGCTGCGAGGCGCCGCCATCTTGTACACAAGCAGCCACAGGCCAGAGTGCTCTCAGTTTCCCAGCTCAGATCCAAAGAGCATTGCACAGAGAATGAAGCCGTTCCACCAATTCCCAATACACAAATGGCCACTGGATCATGAAGGAAATGTAACACAAAATATCCTGGTTAGATTTCAGACCTGATGCAATTTGTTCCGGAAAAGATTGTAAACCAGATTTACTCTGTGTTAAATCGATTTTCATTCACCTGCCACTGAAAAAAAAACAGTGGTATGTGATCTGATTAGAATATTTTTAAGTCAAATGTACTTTATGATGCAATCAAAATTTATATTTCAAAGATCATCAATACTCAAGACACCGTAAAAACATTGGAAATCGAATCACAGGGAATAACAATGCAGATTTATAGAAATAGATTTCATGGAATATTTATGTCATGAAAATAAGATACCTGCGAGTAAGAATCAATATAAACCTGTAGGGCAAAACGCCTACTCACATAACACATTTTAACAGAAGAATATTTGTGTGAATTATTCAAATAAGATCTTGCTTCCAATAATATTGTTTGAACTGAACAGTTGCTTTTCAAAGCAACTAAAATTTAAACAAGAGTTCTCTCACTGGATGTACTTACTGTCATTAAAAATATATATTTTCCTAGAATATAGGACATACATAGAAAAGTAATTGATCTAGAATTTGTGATATGGTATAAAGTAACCTCAAGTAGGCTGATATTGCTGAAAATATAACATAACTAAGGATCAGATTACTATAGGCTTACAGTTGTTTTGACATTTATTTATGGTATCCGTATATTTTTGTCTGCACAATTTTCTCACTCTTAATGTTCATCAGCTTTTCTGAAGGTCAAACATGCACGACTTCCAGGATTGGTAATTGTCTTCTGCTCCATTCCCATTCTTTATACGTTGACACAAACAAAAAAAACCAGCAATGGATTATTTAACCACTGCGACTATTATATTCTGGCCTCAACTATGGCTACCAGACCATACTTAGAAGGATTTATGGACCAATAATTAATAGCAGGAATCTTGACACTTACACCCCAATTCACAGGGTCAATTGCGCCAAACCCCCTCACCCCTCCCTCTCTCTTTTTCTTTCTTTGCTGCACAGCCCTCAGAGGATTCACTGCCACCAAGCCGTAAACCCATGAGTGATAGATGCTGCAGAAATTTTGTTCGATACTGAATGTGTTAATAACCAGCTATTTTTAACCATCTAAGTGGCGTCCCAAAGTTCAATTGTCAGTTAGGGCAGGCAAGTTAGCACCGTGATTCTTTGAAGCTGGCCACAGTTTCTACATCATAGGAAGTAATGTTGTTACAGATCCCAGGACAAATGCGCTGCCTCGCAGTATCTGGCTTTGATAACAGCCAGAAAATTAGGGATGCTTTTAACTGTGCTACACAGAGACCTACTGCATCCTACGATTTTGCTGCATTAACCAATACACTTCGCAAATTTACATTTTTGTGAATTACTGACACAATGTTTCTAAAAGGCTTTTAGGAAAATGTTATTATACATGGGATAAAGATTGCCAATACACTAATGAGATAACTACCAAATGCCAGATGTCTAATTGCCTTTCTAGCTGGCTTTAAGGTGGATTAGAGGTACTTGAAGCGATGTCTTAGAAAAAAACTTTCACAATCAAACACTTGATCAACCTAATCCAGTTGCCTTAAATGAAGTATGACCTTTAAAGTGCCAAAGGTCAGTAGCTATTAGAAAGACACATCTGTTCAGTTTTACTCCACTCACTGACCATTTAATTTTAACCCCCAGACTGATATTTCACTTCATTTAGTTATATTGAGAGACTGACCACAAGACATATAGCCACACCAACAACAAGAAATAAAAGTGGGATATCAACTCGTTTGTCAAATTAATGGGAACTCATCAAACAGTGGTCACATATTCACAGTCAGCCTTCACCTCGGGTCACCAGTAACAACCCTGTCCTCTGTAAGCAACCCCCTGTTGTTACTGATACGGCCAAGATTACAAGCTGTTGTAGCATTCATTTAACACATAAACTCTGAAATGTTTACCTGTTGTCACAATATAAAGCAAGAAGGTCAAATCTCATGGAATTTGAACCTCAAAATCAAGTATCTTCATACCTGCAAAGTAGCGAGGTTAATAAAAATCAGAGTATCTACACATTCAAAGTACTGAAATCATGTAGGTAGGATGTAAATTCATCGCTAAATATGTTCCCCTTCACCATGAAGAGAAAAACCACAGAAGGTGCAAATGTTGGCAGCTGGTTGTAAAATACTGGGCAAACACTTACCACTGGCAACTGTTGGTCCCAAGTCATTATACACATATCGTTCATTTGTGCTTAAACTGGTAAGAATCAAATGGCCCATTTTGGCTATGAATCATTAAGATTAAAGATGCAAGCACATCAGTAGGTTGTCAGGAAAACTACATCAGGGCTAGGTCAGACAGTTCAGTTTAATTTAGAAATTCAGCGTGGAAACAGGCCCTTTGACCCACCAACGATCACCCGTACACGAGTTCTATGTTATCCCATTTTCGCATCCTACATACTAGGGGTGTAGGATTGGGTAACATGCAAAATGAAGATTTACCCTGTGCCTCAGTATACGTGATAATAATAAACCTAAACCTAACCAAATCCCTCATCTGCTGACCCCTTACTTCTGGCTCTGATCTTGCTTGGTGCGTTTTCCTTTGTGCGTGTAACACTGCTTCAGTACTGGTACCAGTATTGGTATTTCCTTTCTACAATTACTTGAATTCAGTACTGGTACTGAAACTTGTAATAGCGGCCCGTGCCCATAACAGGAATGGGCAACAAACACGGAGTGTGTCTATGTCAGCACACTGCAACATCCAGGCTGTCCTTTCTCTCACATTTTCGTTTGGACATATTTACTGCAATTACTTGAATTCAACCATTAATTTATCTTGCCACAACCAAGGACCAACCATGGAGTTCATTTTAATTGAGATCGACACTGATGTCCGACTGGTGGTTGTCGAATAAAGCAATATCAAGTCGGTCTTGTCTTGAGAATCCAACAGATGGACAGTGACGGGTTACACTTCTTTCAGAGTAGAAAGATTATTCCATTTCCCAATTGTAGATGAGATAGTAATAACTGGCATGCTTAGTTTAAATGGGAATAATCTTCCCCAGCCCTTATCCCTCTGTGCCAGTTAAGGGCTAGTTATTCCTGAGGGAGATTTTCAACTAATAGCTTTCCCTGGATTTTGCAGTAGATCCAGTCTTTGACTGCTGTCATCTTTTTGAATCCACCTAGTCACAGCCAGGAACATCTTCAATGGAGGATGCAAGCAACTGCAGATGCTGGTTTACAAGAAAAAACACAATGTGCTGGAGTATCTCAGCAGGTCAGGCAGCATATCTGGAGGAACATGGATAGGTGACAATTCTGGTTGGGACCCTTGTGTAGACTTGTTCTAACATCTTCAATGGTTTCACTTCCCAGGCTCAACCTCAACATCCCCTGAAAGAGTTGGTTGTTGATCTAACAAATTTGGGTGGGGGTGTCTGGCCTCATCAATGCTATAGAGATGGTTCACAACTTCAAGTTTCTGGACGTCTATATTACTAGCAACCTAATATGCTTCCTTCACAGTGATGCAGTGGTAAACAAAGTGCTTAAGAAGGAATTGCAGATGCTGGAAAATCGAAGGTAGACAAAAGTGCTGGGGAAACTCAGCGGGTGGAGCAGCATCTATGGAGCGAAGGAAATAGGCAATGTTTCGGGCCGAAACCCTTCTTCAGACTGATGTGGGGGGGGGGAGAAGCGGAAAAGAAAGTACATCAGTCTATTTACTTTCTTCGGCGTTTGGGAAATTTTGGTACGTCCATGAGGACGTGCTATTGAATGTGTTTTGACAGGCTGCCCCCCAGCCTGATATGGCAAGTGCTTTGCCCTTGACCCCCCCCGAACATGCAGAGAGTGGTGATCATAGCCCAGGCCATCACAGACTCATCACTTCCTTCCACACGGTCCATCGTAATATTGTGTACATGTAAACAAGATGTAAACAAAGATGCTTGCCACCCTGGTTATTCCCTTTCCTCTCTTCTGACATCTGAGAGAAGACACAGGAGCTTGAAATCCCATTTGTCCAGACTTATGAACAGAGAGCACCCGAGGTCAGGATCGAACCCGGGTCTCTGACGCTGTGAGGCAGCAGCTCTACCCGCTGCACCACTGTGCTACCGTACTAATAAGGCAATTCATAAATAAATTCATTATAATAAAAATGGTGTACACATTTATTCCTCAAGTAGGTATATAGTTATGGTCTATATCAAAGTTTGCTGCTCATTGGCTTGATATGGATGTGTTTTTACTTTGACTTTACGTTTCATTTTATTATTTGAGACATTTTGCGATTTTTCTGTTAATGCACTAAATCTGATAAAATCTTCAGGTCTTGGTCCAGGGATTTGTGTGGAAATCTTGCTGGCAAACTGGACTTCTATTAACGCGTGATCTCATTCAGTAATAATGTTTTTTTCCCTGATAAACTGGCATGTCAAATGTCCCAGCTCTGATTAACTAGAATATTCTTTGGGAGATTTAATAAAGAGAGCAGTCAGACCAAAGGCTCCTGTGTGCAATTCTTTTGAACTTCTCTTGAACAATCCTGCAGTGTAAATTTTAAACCTCACAAGACATTAGCTTAAGCAATAATTTCCATTTAGAAGGGATAAATGAGTTCAATGATGTGGCCTTGACATTTGGTTAGGAGAGGCATATATTGTTGAGACCACTCAACAGATAAAAATGATTACCATTACACAGTATGTTGGGGATTACAGGTTAACATTGCAACATCTGATGTTTTGAGTAAGTTTTGGGCACAATTAATCAAAAAGTCTTGGAAATTTATAACACTGGAGGAGGCCATTTGGCACATGTGGCCACGTTAAACAAAAACCAAGGCTGATCCATGATCCCAGCTTGGACTACATTGTCTTGCAGGTTGTGGCACTTCAATTGTGTATCAGATACAGTTTAAACATGAAGGGTAATTCTACCTCCCATTCACTTTAAGACAGTGAGTTTCATACCTAAAATTATTGCAGGATGAAAAATGTTTACCCAAATCCTTCTCTCAATTAATTAAAACTGATGAGCTAGAAATTGCATTAATACCTTTAATGGCATTGAAAGAAACATAGTGGATCATTCTAAAGCCATTTGTGAAAGTTGCATAAAGGTCAATTCAGTTGCAAAGTTGATGGAACAACATTGTATTGTTTGCTTGTGTAACGGCAAGTTTCAGAGCAGGATTGCTTGTTGATGTTTTACGTGCTTCCAGTTGTTGTCATTTGGCCCAGTAGGTACAACCTTTGCAATAAGTTTTTAAAGGGATTCACCAAAGTACAAACAATGCTTTAGCAGATATAGAGCTACTGAATGAGTGGAAACAATAATGATGAGAGGGAGGGCAGACGAGAACTCACTGTGGGTCATAGGGACCTGAAACGACTGATAAGAATAATGTGTAAGAAAGAACTTCAGGAAGCTGGTTTAAATCGAAGGTAGACATAAAATGCTGGAGTAACTCAGCAGGTGAGGCAGCATCTCTGGAGAGAAGGAATGGGTGACGTTTCAGATCGAGACCCTTCTAGGTCGCCCATTCCTTCTCTCCAGAGATGTTGCCTCACCCGCTGAGTTACTCCAGGACTTTGTATCTACCTTTGATAAGAATAATGCCTCCAGGAGGCTTGTCCTTCATGTGAAAGGACCAAGGAGTCCCTCTAGTGCTGCAACCAGGTACTTCAAGCAGGGTACACAAAATTGCTGGGGAAACTCAGCGGGTGCAGCAGCATCTATGGAGCGAAGGAAATAGGCGACGTTTCGGGCCGAAACCCTTCAAGCAGGGAATGTAAGGACATAGAACGTAGAATGCCATCTTTAAATGTCTGAAATGTGGTAAAGCCTGCAAGGCAGGCAATTCCCTATACTTGTCTTTTTCCAGCTTCAGTGTGGTGAAGGGAAACAATATGAAGACTACTTTCCTTAAGTGTAGAGTTTGAGTGATCTCAATATCCACCAGCAGAGCAGTGAGGCCAACAGACATAATCCTGCATCAGGACTGTCAAGGGTCTAGTCAGGACATTAATCCCACTAAACATCAACCTCCAGATTGTGTGGAGCAGACGAGATATTCATCTGCCTCCTTGTGGACTGTACATTTGCCAAGATGTCTCGTAAAGGATACAGAGATCTTTTTTGCTTGTGTAATGGCAAGTTTCAGAGCAAAATTGCTTGTTGATGTTTTACAAGCTCTTGACGTTGCTGTCATTTGACTCAACAGACACAATCTTCGCAATAAGTTTTTTTAAAGGATTCACGAATGTACAAAAGAACGTACAAAAGGATTCACAAACGTGCATCGTGGCTTGGTTTGGGAACAACTCCATCCAAGACCGCAAGAAATTACAGCGAAATGTGGACGCAACCCAGACCATCAAACAAACCAACTTCCCTTCTATTGACCACATTTATACCTCATGCTGCCTTGGCAAGGCCAGCAGTATAATCAAGGATGAGTCATACCCTGGCCACCCCCTCTTCTCCCCTTTCCCATCAGGCAAAAGGTATAGAAGTGTGAAAATGCACACCTCCAGATTCAGGGACATTTTCTTCCCAGCTGTTATCAGGTAACTGATCATCCTACCATAACCAGAGAGCACTACTATCTACCTCTTTGGTGACCCTTGGACTATCCTAGATCGGACTTTGCTGGCTTTACTTTGCAATAAATGTTATTCCCTTATCATGTATCTATACACAGTAAATAGATCGACTGTAATCATGTATTGTCTTTCTGCTGACTGGATAGCATGCAACAAAAGCATTTCACTGTACCTTGGTGCACGTGGCAATAAACTGAAACTGAACCCCTGTGGTTGTGTGTCATTGGACCCTGTGATCTGTCGGCTGCTATGTGTGAGAAGATGAAGGATGAAAGGAGAAAGACTACGGTCTTAGGCACTATCTTTACTGGACACAGAGGGGTCAGGCCCTGTTTACCAGCCTCTTAAACACTTCACAGTGCATCGTGCATTATTGAAGTGCCATTTTGCATCGGTCAGTGAATGTATTGAATTAATGATACAATAAATGTAGAGAAAGACAGTTACCCAAAAAAAAGAATGACGATGGATTAGAATTCCATCAGAAAAGCAGTCAAGGCAACAGAGGGAGTTGCATCTGAGGTGGTATGGAGTGGAAAGTGAGACAGGAAATGGGGAAGACCATAAGATCAGATGAAAAGAAGATGTGAATGGAAGGCAGAGAATGGAAGATGAGGATAGAGGGAGGAAATGGGAGTGAGCTTGGGGGTTAAGAGAAGGGAAGTAGGGAAAAGCAGGGAATGACTCGACAGGAGAAGATGTGAGAGAGGTGGTGGGGGGCATGAGGGAGTAAGGAGTATGGAGAGATGGAGGAAACTGAGAGATGGGGGAGACTGCTAAGGGAGGGATTTGGAGAGGATGGCGAGCTGGGGCTGAGGATTAGGTTATGGGTGAGAACATGTGTGGGCAATGTGTGCGAATGAATGTAAGTGAGCATGTAGGATGCAAATTCATTCATTCAGACTCTGAATCAAATCATATTGGTCAATGTAGTGTGCAACAACTATCCTACACCTAAAGGAGTTATGCACAGCCAGCTTCCACCCCGTCAACATGGAGCCGACTGACCCACTCTAGCCCTCTGGGCAACTCTTCCCTGACTAGTTCTACTCAAAGGCATCTTTTGCTAGCTTTGTTGACCTAGCTGTAAATGAGCGGCCTATGCCACCTGCAGTCACCTCTGCCACTTATTTATTTTTAGGCAGTCACTCTGGGTCAAGAATGACTTACCACCACTCCAATTTTGTGGGTTATCAGGTGATTAATAAGGTCAATTCCAAAGGATCCAATGACTCATCTACAGACAGGGCAGAGCATGCATGATAGGATGTATGGGTAGGTCATTTACTGGTGATTAGCTCCTTCCGTCACTTATACTGGACTTCTGTGTGCTCCCAGTGCACTGAATTAAGGACCTCAAAACCATCTGAAATGTCTTCCACTTTGACCAGTCGTGAGATGGGAATGTTGCATTCTTTTCAAGGAGGCTGCAAGCAGATACTTGAATCGTGCCCTCTATCAGAATGTGAAATAGAATCTGTTCTGGGGGTCTGGCTTTGGCCACATTAATGACATGGGCTGCTCAATGAAGATGAATTAGAGCCATGGATGTTGGCTTGTAAGAGGACTCTGATATTGCTTCACATCCTCCAGTGGATTCAAAGGAGTTGTAGAGACAATGCCTAGAGTGGAAGAATGGACTTTCAGGTCATGTTGGTGTTTCCCAGTTACAGTTTGTTTTTCTGTGCAGAGATACAGCATTGAAACAGGCCGTTCGGCCCACCGAGTCTATGCCGACCAGCACACTAGCACTATACTGCACACTAGGAGCAGTTTATAATTTTCAAAAGCCAATTAATCTACATACCTGTAAAGCGGCCTTTTCACGGGGCGACTTGACGCAAGAGTTAACCAGAGTTTAACATCGTGGGAACCTCGTGCGATAACAGTACGGCATTCGTGGACCACCGTGGACCACCGTAGCGCTAACGGCAGGTAATCGTGTATCTTGGTCACTCGGGAGAAAATTCAAGAAAGTTTGAATTTCTCCAAGAGTGACTTGTACACTTGTTGGTTGAGCATTCAACTCTGGCCTTCAGTGCTGTCCGAATGGGGCTTGCACATTTCCCCTGTAAATGCATGTGTTTCCTCAGTTTCATGTTGGATGGTAGGGATGTTGATGGAATAGTTCTGAGAGTCAAATATAGACTAATTGGGCCGAATGGCTGCTTTCCATGGCAGAAGGAGATATGAAACATGGAAAAATATGTGTTGCCTGTTGAAGAAAGCCTGAGAGCACTATTGTCCGCCAGGTTTAAGCTCTTGATCTTCAAACACCGTTTTCTGCAATTAAACAAAGGCTATGTTAGTGCATTGAAGGCAGTAAGAAATTTAATCAGTGATGTTTGGCTTTGCTGAGATAAGGCTTTGTGTTCATGTTCGCAAGTGATAGGAGCAGAATTAGGCCATTTGGCCCATCAAGTTTACTCCGCCATTCAATCATGGCTGTTCTATCTTTTCCTCTTAACCCCATTCTCCTGCCTTCTCCCATAACTCCTGACACTACTAATACTATTCAGAGATATCAAAGGAGGCCCACATTTTCTAGGGCCTTTTTCTAGGGTCTCACCCTGGATGTTCACAGGGCAGGTTAACCTAACTGCAGGAAAAATCCATCCACCATATATGACCTTTATTGACCTCCTTATAAAATCTCAAAATTCACACAAAGGGTGGCGGGTGATGGAATAAGCTGCCACAGGAGGTAGTTGAGGCTCGGACTATCCCAACATTTAAGAAACAGTTAGACAGGTACATGGATATGACGTTTGGAGGGTTATGGACCAAACACAGGCAGGTGGGACTTGTGTAGCTGGACCATGTTGGCTGGTGTGGGCAAGTTGGGCCGAGGGGCCTGTTTCCACACTGTATCACTCTATGACTCTATCTGATTCCATTGATCAGGAGGGAAAGTGGAGCGCCTTTCTCAAATTCAACTGCCCACAGAACTATGTCTTCATCTTACTGTTGCTTCATGGTGTCATCTAAGCTGTGATTCTAACTCATGGGTTCACGACAGAGCCAATCTCAGTAAAGTTCAGTGTCAAACAAGTCTACAATATTGCCCTGCCATTATTTTCTATCTCTCTCTTCACAATTATAGGAGCCCTGAAAATTAACATCCCTCTGCAATCAAGGTCGCCCATATATCAGTAGTCAAGCTGTGGTATGTTGGTGAGGTTTACATTTGCTGTATTGGAGGCCATTCTAACCTGTTGTCTTCTCAGTAATTGAAGCATATAAGAGAATGAGCCTTATAGAAACATAGAAACATAGAAAATAGGTGCAGGAGTAGGCCATTCAGCCCTTCAAGCCTGTACCGCCATTCAACATGATCATGGCTGATCATCGAACTCAGTATCCTGTACCTGCCTTCTCTCTATACCCCCTGATCCCTTTTGCCACAAGGGCCACATCTAACTCCCTCTTAAATATAGCCAATGAACCGGCCTTAACTACCTTCTGTGGCAGAGAATTCCACAGATTCACCACTCTCTGTGTGAAAAATGTTTTTCTCATCTCGGTCCTAAAAGACTTTCCCCTTATCCTTAAACTGTGACCCCTTGTTCTGGACTTCCCCAACATCGGGAACAATCCTTATCCTCAATATCCTTAAGACAACAAGTCCTCGACCACCCTGGCTTGGTGTACCCTGGGTATTAATGCCCCAGCATCAATAATAACTCTAAACGATTGTATTATTTCCCATTGTATTGTATCGACTGGCAATATTTTTCATCCCTGAAGCAAGAGATGACAGTACGTTTCAATCACATCTCCTGTGTTGTGACATGTCCAATCAGTCATTCAGAGCAAATCAGACAGAAGTAGACAATCTCCAACATGTAGGACAACTTCTTAAATATTAGCCAGATTAGCTTTCTCCTAACTAAGGTGCTTGGCAATATTAATGAATGATTTTTCCAGCCGGGTGCCAATAGACTATGTTCACATCTTTAATCCATGCACAATACTGCCATGGTTATGAAGTTCTCTTGTCTTCTAACAGCATCATAATCCACTATAAATTGCAGAAGGTCTGCTTTACACTTAGAAACCAACGTATGGCATTCTCTTTGCTGCTGAGCTTCGAGACACAAAGCTGGGTGATTTATTTTTAATGTCGTTTTTCATATTATAATGGAATATACTTTTATAACAGTGGCATTTAACTGCCGACATTAAGCTCAGACCTAATCTCTGAATAAGATACTTTGAGATAAATACGTCATAAAGGGAGACAGTCTTCATTACTTACAGTAAAATTATAAACATGCACGAAGAACGTACTTGCCCTATTGTAATTAATAATAAACAACAAAAGTCTTCTCCATAATCATGCATTATAGAATTTAATGAGAGCCGCTCATCTCTCTCCTTGCCCATAATGATTGGCTTAATTGGGGTTTTACTGCTGCAGCATAAAAGATTCACCACCTTATTAAACTGATATTGGCAATTGTGAACCACTTTTACTGGCACACAAGTACTTGGTCAGCATTTTTCTTCAGGATGAAAATTACTGAAAGGGACCCATCCCATGGAATTACTGAAACATACATTTTATTGTTGCTTGCATCACTGTGTATTTTCTGGAGTGTAATGGTTTCTCAAAACAATGACTTATTACTTTCACCTTATTATGTATATTTTAATATATATAAATGTTGAAGCATTCTACATAAAATATTGAGATCACTGCACATTTGTTTATAATAGGGACATGCCATGCCTTTTTTAATTATAAAGGCTGTATTTACTGTGTAGTGTGCTTATTCTCAATCAGAAATGTGTCATTAAAGATAGATGAGTAGATAGTGTTCAAATGTATCTTCAGATCTCTGTTGCATTGTAAGTGGTTTCAGGACAGATGTGAAAATAATTACCTATTTCCTGTTTTGTATAACCCTCTGAGACCTACGTAGAATATTGATAGAAACTTACGTTAAATTAGCAGCCAATTAATGGTAATGCTATTACGAACCTGCTGATGGAAGAACAGCACCTTTTTAATCCTTTTTAGATTTTTTTTTAATTCTCAAGAGACTCACCTATAAAGAAAACACATATACATTTTTAAAACATTGTGAATGGGATCTGTGTCTCAGACATCAAGATCGAGCAAGGAAGATTTGTGAAAATATCCCCTCAGACTATCACCAGCATCCAAAATGGTGCCCATGTGAAATGTTAACAGCACTGAGGTTCTTCTAACTTCATAGTGTAACCAGACCTTCACCACTGCTTACATGTGTAATTAATTTACACTGGTGTTATAGAGGAGATCAATATATGCAAAGTTGCACCTTCCCTTCTGTTGCCTTCCAATCATTCTGCCAAAACCATCAGCCATTTATTTTCAGAGAGCACAAACGTGTGTCTTTGGCATGCACGCTAGATTTACATTGTTTATGAGCTAATGAAAATGTTAACGTTTAAACATAGATGCAACACACCAAAAATCGCTTGATATTCTGCTCAGGAATTTCTATTTGTTGGCCTTTGTAGAGGAGCTCACACGCATATGTGATCTCACAAAGATAAACATGCACATACATGCATAATATTACGTAATGCATATCCCTTTGGAAATGTTTTTGAGGCGAGGTTGCTCGAATCCTTCTTTCAGGGCCGGATTTAGATGAAGAGAGGCCCTAGGCTATTCCACTTGTGAGGCCCCTCCCATTCCCCCACCCCCACGACTAGAGGAAGATGGTCTACCAGATTGACACCAATTTGCAGCCGAGCGTGGCCAATAAGATAAAGGGCTGGAAAGCTGCGCTTTTTATTTATTTATTTATTGCCAGTGCTAGTGTCGGGTTATCGGCTTAAAACACTATCTTTCTGAAATGGAGGGTAAGGAAAATTACTGAAGGGTTGTTTAGAGACTACAGTGCGTTGTGACAGCATATGTAAGAAAGGCCTATGACAGTGTCAAAAATATTATACACCTTGCAGGGCTCTCACTGAACTTTTTTTCTCTGTTGTCAGCCGCACAACACCTTGGCAGCTTTTTAGGTTGCCAAACGTATTCACCAATCAACACATGATATATACCACAATGACATGCAGCAAAATTATAATACAGTATCTCAACTCTTTTTACACGTTGCAATGAAAGCAATTTCTATTATTTCTTTCCACTTCCAAACAAAAATGTGGTTGGATTATTCAGCGTATGATCAACCTCGGTGAGACCAAGCGCAGGCTTGGCGATCGTTTCGCACAACACCTATATTCAATTCACAATAACCAACCTGATCTCCCGGTGGCTCAGCATTTCAACTCCCCCTCCTATTCCGAATCCCACCTTTCTGTCCTGGGCCTCTTCCATGGTCAGAGTGAGGCCCACCGTAAATTGGAGGAGCAGCACCTCGTATTTCGCTTGGGCAGTTTACGCCCCAGCGGCATGAACATTGACTTCTAAAATTCCAGGTAGTCCCTGCTTTCTCCTCCCTTTCCCAGCTCTCCCTCAGCCCACTGTCTCCGCCTCTTCCTTTCTTCTTCCCATCCCCCCCCCCCCCCCCCCCCCCCACCATCACATCAGTCTGAAGAAGTGTCTCGACTCGAAAGGTCGCCTATTTCCCGCTGAGTTTCTCCAGCATTTTTGTCTACCCATTCACACAAGTCCTGTTAACCCACTTTCTTCACCCACTCCCTACACATTAGGGAAAATTTTACAAAGACTAGGTAGGTTAACTTACCTACAAAGCCAATGCGTCTTTGGGATGTGGGAGGAAACCCACACGCTTGCAGGGAGAATGTGCAAATTCAACACAGACAGTGCCCGAGGACAGGATCGAACACAGATCTCTGGCGTGTGAGGCAGCAAGTAATATTTTCCAGCTGTGCCACTATATTTTGTTTTCCAACACACAAAAAATTATACATTGATAACTTTGGTTACTAAATAAATGAAAATATCCATTTTCAGTCTTAAATCTCCAAGTGACGCTATGTTCTCCTTTACAGCTACTGTACATTGACCATAAAGTTGCTGCCTAAAAGTGCCAGAGACCTGGAATTGATCCTGAATATGGGTGCTGTCTGTATGGAGTTTGCTCCTTTTCCCTTTGATCGCATGGGTTTTCTCCGGGTGCTCTTGTTTTCTTCCACATTCCAAAGGTGTGCAGGAACCTATTTCAGACCCAACCCAAAACGTAATATTTTCCTTTTGTCCAGAGATTCTGTCTGACCTGTTGAGTTACTCCAGGTACTACACACACACACACACATACATATATATATATACAGCGTTTTGTTTTCTCGTTTATAACATTGTTTACAGAGTACTATGTTTACATATTCTGTTGTGCTGCTGCAAGTAAGGATTTCATTGTTCTAACTGGGACTTGTGAGAATAAAACACTCTTGATTCTTGACTTATGTCGCTAATGTGTGCGATAGAACTAGTGTATGGGTGATCGGTGGTCGGTATGGAATCGGTGGGCCAAAGGGCCTGTTTCCACGCTGTATCTTTAAATTAAACTAAAAACACTAAAACCAGAGGGAGTCTAAAGAAGGGTCTCTACCCGAAACATCACCCAATTTCTTCTATCCAGAGTTGCTGGCTGCTCCATGGAGTTCCCCCGCACAATTAAAGCATGGAATAGTCTTCACCCTACCATAGTTACCCAACCAGATGCAACTAAATATAAGGTAGCTCTTTTTTCCCCAAGAACCCTTTTTACTCCAGCTCCAGGGAGTGATTCTGCGTTGGTTTTCAGCAGTCGCGGCGACGCGGCGACCGGACAGCAATGGCGGCAAGATCTCCCACAATTCAAAGCGAGGGAGAAAGTGCCCTGCGCCGACCAGTTGCCGTGGCAGTGCAGGGCAGCCGATGATGTGCTGGCCATGGTTGTGCGCATATGCAGGGGGAGGATGCGCTGGCAGTTGCAGTGCGCATGTGCAAGGCGGCCGGCCATGCCGGCGGATGAGGAGCGAGCGGAGAGCTGAGACCCGACGGCCCGAACACGGATACGGATGGCGGGCGGAGACGGAGAGTGACAGAGAGAGAGATAGAGAGGGGGACCCGCTCAGAGTTGAACGGCAGGTGTCCTGCCTTGGCCGGAGGCCCCCTAGATTTCGAGGCCCTAGGCTTCAGCCTATGAAGCCCAGTGGTAAATACGGCTCTGCCTTCTTTGTTCTCCCTCCACCACCCCCACTCTTCCCCTCCCTCGCTCCCTTGTACATAGAACATAGAACAATACAGCACAAGAACAGGCCCTTCAGCCCACAATGTCTGTGTCGAACATAATGCCAAGACCATCTCTTATCTACTTACACATAATCCATGTGTCTCCATTCTCTGTATATCCAAATGCCTATCCAAAAGTCTTTTAAATGCCACTATTGTATATATCGCATTGCATTTAATGTTCCTGATGTCAGAGTAACATGATTTTCTGGAATTTAAAATAAAAATAGAAAATACTGGAAATACTCGCCAGGTCATGAAGCATCCCTGGAAAAGGAAATAGTTAACAAGTCTCTTTCAATGCATGCCTGACGCATCTTCAGTTTTTTAAATATTCAATTTTTGGAATTTAACTACGAATTCTCACATTTAAATCAATATTCTTCATGGTCTCAAAGCAGTTAAACAGTTTTAAGGGCTGTCCCACTTGGGGGACCTAATTGGCAAGTTTAGAAGAGTTTGATAAAATGACATGTTGAAGACCTCCTTCGACTATGTTGAAGACTTCCTTCAACCTTCTTCGACTATGTTGAAGACCAGCTTCGACTAGCTACGACTAACTTCGGGAAAATTGGACACCGAATAGCGGAGAGTGAAGACGACCTCCTTCGATCTCCTTCGACCTCCCTTCGATTATGAAGGCTATCTACGACTACCTTTGACTACCCTTGATTACCTATGACTAACATGCCGACCTACTACGACTAAACCTACGAGTAAAAAAAGTTGCGATTTTTTCCATGGCGATCCTTTTTTATTCGCGGGCATTTTTTAACAGATTGAAAAAAACGCCACGACTTCGCTGAGGCCTCAAGTACGCGGAGACCACTCTCGAGCATGAAAGGGCCTTACGAAGACCTCCTACGACCTCCTGTCGACCATGCTGCGAGTATGAGTCGAGGGCAAACACGCCAGAATTCGTGGATTTGGTCGCCCAAGTGGGACAGGCCCTTTATTCTGCTCCTAAAGAGAAACATAGTCCAAGGACGAGAGAGCTGAAATGCTTAAATATAGCCACATCCCGCTTCAGCAGAGTAACAGAGAAGGGGAAAGTTTAATAAAATGCGGTGCAAGTTTTTTACACTGAAGGTGGTGCAGGCCTGGAATCCACTGCCAGGGGTGGTGGTAGAGGCAGCTACAATAGTAGCGTTTAAGAGGATTTTGGATAGACACATAGAAATGCAGGGAACAAATGTGATATGGTTCATGTGCAGGCAGTTGGATCAGATCAGCGAGGCATTGTGATTGACACAAACATTGTGGGCTGATGGGCCTGTTCCTGTGCTGTACCATTCAATGTTCTATGTTCGATGTTCTATGCCCTACGCGTCATCAGGGCAGAGGGTAGCAGCCCTCTCATTTACTATCCTCCCATTGACATTTGTCCTTAAAGCCAATTTTTAGTATCCTTCAGTTTGCTTCAAGTTCTGGAACCAAAATAGAAAGCATAGAGGTAGTAGTCAGAATTAATTCTGTAATTCAAATGGTTTCACTTATTCCATTCCTGGAAATAGTCGTTTTTTTAAATTATTTCTACACATTCCTAAAAATAGAAATGTGCAGATGTTACCAATGAATAGAGGTATTTGCAGAGAATTGGATTTTAGTGCATCAGCAAGAGATTTGTGACTCTTTGTCCCTTAGCGTCTAATCACTGAAAGCCTCCTTCATCTTGACGTGCATTTGCTGTCATTGCATAACATTTCATCTTTTGGTTTCTATTTATCTCCACTGCCAAACACAATGCAATGATCAGTTCAAAACATAATGCATAATGTGTAAAGGTATTTGGAGTCTGTGATCATGATTGAAACCGGATTTATTACAAATTGATATAAATATCAGACGTACCTTCAATTTTCTCGATGCGATTCTTAAAAGCATCTAAGTTTTATGGTAATACATCAGCTTATCAGCTGACCAAAAATTTCCAATAAAGAGCAGGAATTCATATTCTTGTCTATAATTAAAGATTGTAAAATAGATAGACACTGAATAAAATAAAGGCTATACAGGAAAAAGAAGGATGACAATGATTAAAAGGCCATATAACAGAGAATTTGAAAAGCAAGGGCATTCTAGGCAAAAGAGTGAAAAATACATCTTTGATGTATTTACATCTCATAGATACTGTTCATGAGGGCCAATAATTGGCACACAGGTTTTGATTAATGCCTGCCCCCACACTGTGCATTTTTACAGCAAGATTGTGCTTTGAATACCAGGAAGCAGAATTATCATACAGCTTAATTTAGACTCAATTTTAGCACCTCCAGTAATAGTTTAAATGGATGCTTGCAAAGGATCCCAGCACATTATGTTTTTCAACACTAGCCATGCAGTGAATGTTGATCCAGAATCATTTAATGCATTAAAAAATGTAAAGCAGGATTAGAGAATGGCCTGAGAAAACCAACGTAAAGTGGTCGTTGAATGCAGTAAGAATAATGATGGATATTTGATACAATTACAGAAATATAGGATATATCTGAGGCCTTTTAACCATCTCATTTGATATGTCAGCATTAAAATCATGTATTGGTGCAGTTTTAAGTAATGGTGGAATGCATGATTCTTCCCTAAATCCTCCCTTTAAAATTATTTGCCATTCTTTCCTAAAACATTTTTTAATTTTCCTTATAACTCTTATTCTTTGTTCTTCCTGCATTCAACAGCCACTTTCCTTATAGCTGCTTAACACAGTCTAATAAACGACTCTCTGATGGTTCATAAATTATAATGTTTCAACATCTGGCTCAATGGATACTGATTCATACTCCTCCTTTAACCCACGAGGGCCCAGCTTCCTGCGTTCCATTTAACGCACCAGGTCTGCACTACCTTTAACACAACATTTCCATGGTTCCATAGTTTCACATTCCTTTTAATGCATTAGAGTCTCAGTTCCAGCACTACTCAGAGCTCCCGTGGATTTTGAAGCAACAGCAACAAAGAGAAGCAGGAGAAAGCACTGTTTGGCTCTAGCCCGAGTGGGAGGAGAGTTAGAAGTGAGTCAGAGTGGGAAAACAGTTGAAAAGGAGAGGCAAAGCACAGGCAGACTTAACTCAGAGCTCTCATGAATTTTGAAGCAACAGCAACAAAGAGAAGCAGAAGAAAGCATTGATTGGCTCTAGTCCGAGTGGGAGGAGAGTTAGAAGTGAGTCAGAGGGGGAAAACAGTTGCAAAGGAGAGGCAAAGCACAGGCAGACTTAACTCAGAGCTCTCGTGAATTTTGAAGCAACAGCAACAAAGAGAAGCAGGAGAAAGCACTGATTGGCTCTAGCCTGGGTGGGGGAAAACAGTTAAAAACTGAGGAATTTGGTTTGTAAATTGGTAAATTGGTAAATTAGGCAATTTATCAGTCAATATAAGCAAGACGGCTCTTAGGGAGTAGCCTTGTGAGGGAAGTACTTGTGAGGAAAGTGTGAATCTTTGGCTCGAGAGTCTTCGGCGAGGGGGCTGAGGAGAGGAGGCTACACATAAAGTGCGAGAGGACGGAACGTGGTGAACACATGTCGGGGAAGATGAGACAGTGTGAGGCTTGCAGGATGTGGGAGGCCAGGGACACAGATAGAGCCTCTGGCTGCTACAACTGTGGCAAGTGCGTCCAGCGTCAGCTCCTAAAGGACCGTGTTGTGGCACTGGAGAAGCAGCTGGATGACCTCAGGGCCATCCGGGAAAACTGGAGTTTCCTGGACAGGACCTACAGTGAGGTAGTCACGCCGAAGTTACGGGAAGAACCAAGGTGTGCGAAGGAGAGAAAGGGTGGAAATCGTGGAGTGCAGAAGACTCAGGTGGCTGTGCCTAATGAAAACAGATACACCCTCTTGGGAACTGTCCGGAGAGACCATGTTTCCAGTCCGAGCGGCGGAAACGTCGGTGGCTCCAATCCTGGAGATGGGACTCGACCAGCGAGACCGACGTCGGGCAGAGCCCTAGCGGTGGGTGACTCCATTGTTCGAGGAGCGGACAGGAGATTCTGTGGCGGCAGACGAGATGCGAGGATGGTCTGTTGCCTCCCTGGTGCCAGGGTTCAGGATGTCACGAGCCAAATTCTGAACCTCCTCGAGAGAGAGATGGTGAACAGCCGGCAGTAGTTGTGCACGTAGGCACAAAAGACATCGGGAAGGAGGTTCTCCAAAATAACTTCAGAGAGTTCAGAAGGAGACTGAAATGGCGGACATCTAGTGTGGTTATCTGTGGATTGCTTCCAGTACCACGTGCTAGTGAGGACAGGAACAGGGAGATAGGGGATCTGAATGTGTGGCTGAGGAACTGGTGCAGGGAGCAAGGACTTAGATTTATAGACCACTGGGATCTATTCTGGGGTAGGGGTGACCTATACAAAAGGGACGGGTTACACCTTAACTGGAGGGGGACTGACATTCTGGCAGGCAGGTTTGCTAGGGCTACACGTGTGGGTTTAAACTAAATAGTGGGGGGGAGGGATTGACAAATTGGGAGTATAAAGATGGAGTTGAAGGGGAAGTGGCTACAGGAAAAATTCCAAAAGATTCTCAAATTAATGGGAAGGAAAGCTTGAGAATGGACAACAGAGTAAGGTCAGAGCCAATTGCGAGGGGGGAAGTGAATACGGAGATCAAAGTACTGTATATGAATGCGTGAGTATAAGGAATAAAGTGGACGAGCTTGAAGCTCAGTTAGAAACAGGCAAGTATGATATTGTGGGAATTACTGAGACATGGCTGCAAGAGGGCCAGGACTGGGAACTGAATATTCAAGGGTATCCCTCCTATCGAAAAGACAGACAGGTGGGCAGAGGGGGCGGTGTTGCCCTGTTGGTGAGGAATGAAATTCAGTCCCTTGCAAGGGGTGACATTGAAACAGGAGTTGTGGAGTCAGTATGAATAGAACTAAGGAATTGTAAGGGTAAAAAGACCCTAATGGGACTAATCTACAGGCCCCCAAACAGTAGCCTGGACATAGGGCGCAAGTTGAATCAGGAGTTAAAATTGGTATGTAGTAAACGTAATGCTGTGGTTGTTATGGGAGATTTCAACATGCAGGTAGACTGGGAAAATCAGGTTGGTACTGGACCCCAAGAAAGGGACTTTGTAGAGTGCCTTTGTGATGTATTCTTTGAACAGCTTGTAGTGGAGTCTACCAGGGAAAAGGCAATTCTGGATTTAGTGTTATGTAATAAATTGGATTTGATAAAGGACCTCGAGGTTAATGAGCCATTAGGAGACAGTGACCATAACATGGTCAGGTTTAATCTACAATTGGATAGGGAGAAAAGTAGATCGGAGGTGTCAGTGTTGCAGTTGAATAAAGGGGACTATGAGGCCATGAGGGAGGAGCTGGCCAAAGTTGACTGGATAGATATACAAATCAAGAATCATAAAAAGCTGAACCTAAGCATGAGCGATAACCAACAAATAAAATAACAGCTTGCGCTTATATAGCCACTTTAATGCAGAACAATTCACACGGTATTGGCAGAGGAAATTTCAGAAATGATTATCAAGTCATGGAGATGCGAGAACAATTGGTTTGATAAAAGAAGTAGCTTCAGAGGATTGTTAAAGTCGAACATGGATAATGACTGAAGCTTCCACTGACCTTAAACTACACTCGCTTTGCAGTGAGGGAGGTTTTAGTATCTGATCCACGTCTTCTGTCCTCTAATAAAATACGAAACATAAAAGACTGACTGATATACTTTATATCCAACATGAAAGATCACCTGATGTAACAAAAAAAAAGTTATTTCTACTCTATCGCCTCTCCCAAATGCATGTCCCATGGCCTCAGTAGAGAAGAAAGTTGTTGTTGCTCAGGGAGTGTCAAGCACTGTTCAGACAGTGGCACCTTGGTATCTGCCTGGACAGTTTGGTCCAACTTCATCTCTGAGGTGGGTAGTGTGTGAAGGTTCAGAAGGGACAACCACTACAGTGCAAACATGCAGCTTTCTCAAGATCTCAAGGCCTGGATAGAGTGGATGTGGAGAGGATGTTTCCACTAGTGGGAGAGCCTAGAACTAGAGGCCATAGCCTCAGAATAAAAGGACGTACCTTTGGAAAGGATATGAGGAGGAATTTCTTTAACCAGAGGGTGGTGAATCTGTGGGATTGCCATAAAGGCCAAGTCAATGGATATTTCATTAGTCTTCAGAATGGTTCCAACCTGAAACGTCACCAATCTATGTTCTGCAGGGATGCTGCCTGATCCACTGAGATACTCCTGCATTTTGTGTCACTTCCTTCAGGAGCCTAGCATGCGTGGTTGAAGAGGTTTGACACCACATACAATGGTAATCTGAGACACAGTGAGCGAAGGAGTGGCAATAATGCTCAGAAATGCAGCGCAGTCCAGAAAAATCCAGTCCCAGAGTATTCCAGCTGTTGTTCCAACAAATAAACCAACGAACCAAATAAACCAATGCATTAGCACATTAATTCTCTGTCCAACTCTTGGTCTCCTCAGTCTCTTTTTGAAATGTTATTAGCACCAATTGTCATAGTTCTACAAAACATCATGTGTCATGGCTTAAGCAAGAGAAACATGATATTAAAATATCACCACCCAACTTGCAACAACTCTACAATAAAATATGGAATTATGAACTTCTGCCAAACACTGATTTGGTGATGGTATTTCTCACTGAACACCAATCCATTTTTTAAGTCCCTCAGTTATTCTCCCACATTTGGTTATCCACACTGCACAGCGGAATGGAGCAATAAATATGCAGTTCGTCGGTGTTATTGCACTGAAAATACTCAAGATAAGTAATTAGATTAAGTGCAGAATCTATATACTTCACACAACTGCCAAACAAGAAACGCTTCCCCAAACACTACTCAATGATGAAGATAGCAGATATTCCATAGGGATTTAAAGATGTAACTTGTTTTATTTTACTTCGGAGTCACGTGAGTGACTACGTGAAGAAGGGCCGTCCGTCTGCGTGCGCGTCATCACGACTGAACGCAACACGCACGACGGACTGGCAGGCACTGCGGCCTCCCAGCTGTCGGGATGAGCAGGTCAGGGAAGTTGAAATCACTTACCTGCGTTCTTTCGGGCTTGAAGTTTTTCCTCAGAGCCCATGATGTCGAGGAAACGGCCCGCGGGGATGTCGGCTGCCGAAGACCGCAGCTTTCCAAATAGCGGGCGACGGTCTTGTTCCCGACATTAGCGCCGACAGCAGAATCGGCAGGAGACTTTGCGCGGGAGCAGGAGCTCCATGGTTGTCCTGCGGGACGTAATGCCACCCGCAAGTCTAAACAAACCCGTTGACTCAGATGAGTCCGGGGAAGAGGGATACCCTCCCTCAACGGAGAGCGTCTTAGAACGACTTCTCCCACATGGAGCAACTTATGGAGAAGTTGCTCCAACAATGATCTGCTCCAAAGGAGGGAGCAGTATCAGCACGGCCTACAGCAGTGCCGGTGCCGGGAGCCTCGCACATGGGGCAGCCCAATGTCTTCCCCATTGGAGGGGGAACTACATGTGGAAGAAACCACTCTGAATCAGAGTACAAAGAAGAGGGGGGGAAACCTTCCCAGGGACAAGCAGAAGTAAGGAAGTAAGTAAGTAAGTTTTACTTATATTGCACTGTCAACACCAAAATGCTTTACATAAAAGGAATAATAAGCTTCCATACAAATAAACAGAAAATAAGTGCTTCTGCAATCATCCAGGTTCCACTGGGTGCTTCCCTGGATGGAATCTAGCTCTTGACAGCCCGGGTATTATGGAGAACCCGCAGGCAGCAGCACCTGTTTTCAGGGCTGCACAAATGTCTCCTGCTCTAAGGAGAGGAGCATTCATGGTCCATTTCAGTCTGACCAAAGCTAGAATCTCATTCAGGTCCACTGGAAGGGCCATGTCAGCACAGGTATCCTCGGGGGGCCTGCGGCAGCACCTGTTTTCAGGGCTGCCTACGAACCTCACTCTCAGTGGAGGGGAGTGTGAATGATCAGTAGGTAACTGATCTCGATTTTAAAGTATGAACACGACGATAAACAAATCATCAGTAGGCGACAACACACCCCACACCTCCATACGGGGTAAGCGGTTCACTGAATCCGGTGGTAGCTTGAAAGCTGGGCACGGAAATATGATCAGAGTCGTCTTTCAAGGCAGACTCAAAATAATGGCCAGAATTGTCCTACAAGGCAGGCTCAGTATGATGAGGTTTCAGACCAGACCCAAGCAGAGGTCAGGAGAAACATGGAATCCACACTCCTTACCAGTCCTACTCCCAATCAAGGAGAGAAAAGGAATCCGCATCAGGGGCCTTTGGGCTTACCACAAGACCACCGGTAGCCATGGAGGTAGGTGGGTCTGGGTTTACAGAAACAAGGGATTGTGGAGCAGTTACATGTTGGTAATTTACTCTTGTGTTCTTGTTCAAAATGACAAGAACAAGAAATTTCAGAACTGGTTTTTTAAAAACAGATAATAACGTGATAATTTTACTGCACAACATACACAGGTTCCAAGCAGACTTGGAACTCGGACTGGAATTGTCTTCGAGGCAGGCCCAGTATTTTGGGCAGGATTGCCATTCAGGACATGTGACAGATGGAGGATGTCACTTCATCCAGGTGTAACTCATTTGTGCAGTATAGACTTTTAGAAACAGTAATTTTGTTACGGTTTAACTACTGTTTTATAGGAGCTTCCTATAAAATGGTCACATGGCATGCATCGACCTCAAAGATGCATACTATTCGGTGTCTATTCACTAAGAACAGGAGATATTTGAAGTTTAACTGAATGGTATGGATCTGCCAAATGGATTGACATCAGCTCCTAGACTATTGACAAAACTACGGAAACCAATTCTGGGTCTACAAAGGTCTCAGAACCACATAGTAATGGCATATTTGGACAATTTCATTTTGGAGTCACCAAGAATTGGCAGAAGCATCAGTCAAAGCAAACCAAAACCCTGTTTGATAGAATTGGTTACCTCATCCATCCAGTTAAATCAAAATTGACACCTACAAGGGTAATTGATTACCTAGAATTTTCTATCAAAAACAGTAAATATGTTGGTGACTTTGCCTAGGGGCAAACGACTATATTAATCAAGCCTGCTATGACCTGATAGTCAAATACTAGCCATCTATCAGGCAAACAGCGAGTGTAATTGGCAAATAGTAGCCGCATCTCCAGCAGTACGTACGGGCCTTTGCATTACCAGAATTACAGCGAGCAAAGGAACGAACACTCAGATTCCATGCAGGCAAAATTGGCAAAACTATGGATTGCCAGCAGAGGCCATTGTTGAATAACTACGGTGGATAACGAACGTGAGAAAGCTCAAAGTAAATTTGCTTGAAAGCCATCGAGGGTTCTTCAGACCTATGCTAGCGGCTAAGGATGGGGAGCCACTAACACAGTCTAAAGCTGTGGGGGCAGATGGAATGAGCAGGAGCCTGTAATTCCCCAACACATGGAATCAATTACCCAGAATTGTTGGGGGCACAATTTGGACTCAAGGGGTTCTGTAGCAATATGCAACCAGTGCTTGTTCAAATTCAGATTGATAACACCACTGCGGTGGCACATATCCACTAACAAGGGTGGTGTAAAATCTGTATCTTACGATAGATTGTCGAACCTCATTTGGCACTGGTGTATCAAGAGGAATATTTGGGAAATCTACGAGGTAGATATAACACGGTGACAGATGCTGGATCACGGATGTTTAATAACAACACAGAATGGATGTTGAATCAGGCAGTATTTAACGAAATAACTACACGATTTGGCATACCAGATTTTGATCTATTTGCATCTAGACTAAACCATCAGTTACCCAGATATGTGTCCTGCAAGCAGGATCCAGAAACAAAGGCAGTGGATGCTTTCTCCCTCAATTGGGGAGGATTGTTTATGCATGCTTTCCGCAAATTTGTCTCACGAACCGATGATTGACCAAAATCAAGCAAGACTAAGCCACAGGCATATTGGTAGTGCCAGATTGGCCTACTCAAGCCTGGTCCCCAAAAATTTTGGGAACTATATTCCAGCCAGTTATGGCTGTACCCAAGAGCAGGGACCTCCTAGTGAACCCAGTTACAGGGAGTAATCATCCACTACACGAACGTATTAACTTGTTGGTCTACAGATTGTGAGGAGGCCATTTCAAGGCATAGGACTGTCCGAACAAATACAACACAGTTCGGATAACAGATGTCTTGGAGTTTCCTATCAACTCTGTACTATAACTATAAACAAAGTTATAGTGCAATCAATAGTGCCAGAGGCGCACTTTCCTCCTATCTGATGCTGCAAGCAGGGCACAGGTCGATAGGAACGCACCCCTTTACAACAAAATTCATGAAGAGAATTTACAATCTAATACCTCTAAGACCAAGGTACACGGACACATGGGATGTGAGCGTGGTACAAACCTACTTTGACAGTGGGGACCGCCTATAACTAACCCTGAAGGTGGTATGCTGACAAAGAGTCCAGACACTGCAAAAGCTACGGTTGGACCACATGACCACCAATATGAACAACATAACATTCGTAATCAGGAACCTGATATAAACATAGCAGGCCAGGAATGCCAGGGATGGAGATCCAGTTCTTGGCATATCCAGAGGACCTACGGTTGTGTGTGTGGTAACATACTAACACCACTATCTGAGAGTTACGGAGAACCACAGAGGCTCAGAACAGACCGGAAGGTGTCAACACAAACCATCTCCAGATGGTCAAAGGGGGTAATGGCGGTAACAGAGTGAACGTTCATATGGTCAAATCTCACTCCACCAGGGCTGCATCTACGTCGGCAGCAAGAGCAATGGACGTGCCTCTTGACAACATCCTAGTGGCTGCACGAATGAAATAACGGTCCACCGGTTTTATAACAAACCTATTACCGGACTGGGGGTGTTTGCACGTACCATTTTAAGTTCTGTCCCTTAGTTTACCCCCAAGGTTGGGAGGGGGAACTAGTTTTTAAAAACTTTTCTTTCATTTAAAGCATCAGTGTCCTTACTTAACTACATAATGTCTGAATGCTTTAATGATTACACGCATCCATGGTCAATCCATTCAGTGTGTGACGCCTGGATTCGTAACCGGCGTAAAATCACAGAGCTTTGAAATCTTCACGTAGTCACTCACATGACTCCGAAGTAAAATAGTAAGATTAAACGAGAACTTACCAGTTTGAAGTTTGATCTTGATTTTATGAGGAGTTACGATGAACGATTACGTGCCCACCGCTCCCACCCTCATACTATCAAGGTCACATGGAAGTTCTAGTTTCTTCAATCTTACTATTCTCAGGTCTTCTTTTTATCTGTGATTTAACACCGCTGCTTTGAAGATTGACGCGCACGCAGACGGACGGCCCTTCTTCACGTAATCGCTCATCGTAACTCCTAATAAAATCAAGATCAAACTTCAAACTAGTAAGTTCTCGTTTAATCTTACTATTTTATTAAAGAAAACTGTGGTAAAGTCAAGAGAGTCATGAGTCAAGAGTGTTTAATCATCATATGTAATGACACCAGAACAATGAAATTCTTACTTGTAGCAGCGGTAACTGGTCTGTAATACAATACGCATAGATATTAAATAATATAGTTTTGAAAAACATCAATAAATTAATAACCCCAATACTAGTGCAAAAAAAAAGTTTTTTTAGAATCATTGTTTCAAAGTCCACAAATTGACTTTTGCGGGTTTTACAAAGTTTCTGAAAATAAATCTTATACTTTATTAATGGTGACCGCTTGCAGTATATTCCCATTAATTGGGACAGGCTTTACAAGGAAATATTTTGTTGAGCCATCCATTAATTTGCCATACCTTCCAGACTGCTTGCCTGATAGGAAAGATTGAACAAATGGATCATTTTGCTTGCCATGGAGGTGTTTTCATTAAGATCCTTCCAAGGAATTGCATTTTTCACATTTTAATTATATTGCAGACAGGACAATTGCTTCAAACTCATTACTATCTGCTTTTTTTTTCATCCTTTTGACGTCTGATCAGAAACGATTGATGCCAGCATTATGAATGAGCAGATTCGTTCTACATCTTCAACAGTGGATCTTTGAGCATAGCAGTTGCCGTTCATGTGATTTATTTAATTTTAGTCTCCACTGTGAGTGCTTGCTCTGTACAGATATTTACACCAGCACACATGAGACGTAGCAACATGACTGTTTTAGCTGATCGGAGTTGTTAATCCCCAGTTCTTTTTTTATGCTGAGGCACCTCTGATGAATCCACTGTCGCACATGAGTATTCAGCGAATACAGATATAACGTGAAATAATAGAGGTGGTAAAAATGTGATTACACTTCCAAATGTGTCCCAAAAGGGACCATTCTTTTTATCCTATTAAACTACTGACTACTTCCACCAATTACAGGTTAAAGGTCATGGGGGATTTTTTTTTTTGGTATTGCCATTAGTTTATTATTATCACGTGTATCAAGATACAGTGGTAAACTTTCTTTTGCACTACCTTATAGCATGTAAGGTGGTGCAAGGGAGAAAATAGACAGAGTGCAGTATATAATGTTACAGCTGTGGAGAAAGGCAGATTAAAAAAATGCAAGGACAGCTAAGGATGATTGGGAATTTATCCTTAGCATTTGAGAGACCAGCTCAACTGTTTGAAAACAATGGGAAGAAGCTGTTCTTGAATCTGGTGAGGTATGTGGTTTCAGGTTTCTGTATCTTCTGTCCATTGAAGGAGGGGAAGAAGAGAGAATGACTCAGTTGTGGATGGTGCTTGATGATGCTGGCTGCTTTCCCCAGGTAATATAAAGTACAGATAGTAGATGTGGGGGATGGGGAGGCTGATTTGCATGATGGACTGGGCCATGTTCACAACTCTCTTCAATTTTTTGAGCAGATTCTGTCGCAAAACCAAACTGTGATGATTTTGATAGGATGCATTCTAGAATTGTAGGATTCATCTCGATAAATTAGGTTGGAATAATAATGTTGAAGAAGGAGCTATGGTCAAGAATAAGTAGCCTGTCAAAGGTGTCCTTGGTATCCAAATATTCCAGCCATGAGTGTAAGGCCAGGGAGATGGCATCTGCCATATATCCATTGCAGTGGTAGGTGAATTGCAATGGATAAGAAGGGTCCCGACCATAAACGTCACCCATTCCCTCTATCCAGAGATGCCTGTCCCGCTGGTTACTCCAGAATTTTGTGTCGATCGTTGGCGTAAATCAGCATCTGCAGTTCCTTTCTACCCAAGGCTCCCTGGGAGGTTGGAGCTGTTCTTCACTCAGATCACAGAGTTTATTCTCACCAAGTAAACCCAATATTGGAAAAAGGGTCTCGACCCAAAACTTCACCCATTCCTTCTCTCCAGAGATGCTGAGTTACTCCAGCTTTTAATGTCCACCATCAGTTTAAACCAGCATCTACAATTCCTTCCTACACCAATATTGGTAACACACAGATTAGCTTCTTTGGCATGCAGTCCTCCATACACTTACTGATAAAGTTAGTGAATTTGTTTAATTAAGACTAAAGAACAACAGAATATTTGTTTAAACTATAATATATCTGAAAATCTTTTACTGTGCAAATAATTTATTCATCATATTCTCTGTGGTTCATCTGCAGGTTAAGAGTTTCAGTATTGATTGGATTGTAATCCTGCTTTGTGAGACAGTTACATTCAGTATACACTCATTATTTTTCACATAAGTTCTGAAGGAAAGCAGCAATTATGTGAAATACCGGTTAATTAATCTCCTCCTATGATTGATTTTGTAATTGATTAATTGTTGCTCATGCAAGCCTGAAGGCTTTTTTTTTTGATTATATGTATTCTTGCCTGACCTCCTTTCCAAAAGCAATTAGAACGATTCTAAATGAGTCCACTGGAAGAGGTAGCCATTGTCACCTGTGACAAAATGCATTGACACACATTAGAAATGAAAAACTAAATCTACAGTAAATCATTGCATTTTTATGATCAATTAATTCTATTTAGCATTCTGTTAAAAAAACAATTAATTGGTATTTTAGTAATCAATTTCAGCCATCATTGATTCTTTTTATCGTGGATTGGAGGTGTAATAGAAATAGCCAGCAACTAGAGGTTTTTTCCCACTCACACCTGTCTACATATTTAATCAAATCTCTCTGTTGCATTTAATGTTTTGGTTTGATTAGAAACATTTAACAGACCCTAGGGCAATTTTATTTTATTTTCATGAACCAATACTTTGTTTTCCTTAACAGATATGTTCAGTGAGCAGTTTCATCAACCTTTTTAAAATGGTGTTGCTGAATCTGATACTTCCAAAATGCCGAGCTATCCAGCTGATATTACAATGCAGTCTGCAGTACGAGGCTAAAGAGGGCAGCACAGTGGCACAGCGGTAGAGTTAATGTTTTACAGTGCCAAAGACCCGGGTTCGATCCTGACTACGGGTCCTGTCTGTGCAGAGTTTGTACATTCTCCCTGTAATCGCGTGCATTTTCCCGTGTGCTGCAGTTTCTAACTACACTCCAAAGACATTCATGTTTGTGGGTTAATTAGCCTCTATATTTTGTAAACTGTCCTTAGTGTGTAGGATAGTGCTAGTGGTCGCTGGCCTGATTCCATGCTCTATCTCAAAAATAAAGTCTAAAGGGGAAAATAGGCCACTCTATCCACTCCATTCCATTCAGCAATTTACTCCTTCTGCCCACCTACAACTGGCACCAAACCTAAATGTCCCAATAGGATCTAGATGCCTCGTTTATCTCTTGAAACCAGTCGTTGTAAAACTTATTTCTCAAAGTCTATTCTCAATCTATGCCATTTCCCTTTCAGTCCTCTCCCCAACCCACCCAACCCCACCCTGCACTCCATTCCCCCCACCATCACCCAAACCTGCCCACCACCATTCCATCTCCCTATCCCCACACCCCACCTCCTCCACCCATTCCACCCCCAGCCTCAGTTCCACTGAGGCAATCAGGCTTTATGCATCCATCTCACTAGTCAACCTTGATGGTTGGTTTTTAACATCAAAACAAAACAATTAAAGAGAACATTTCTTTCAGCTTAGATTAATTCATTAGTTTCATTCTGAATGTTGCTTGTTTAAACCAAATGTGCTTCATAAGTAAAACTGCAGGTAGCTACAGTAGTCATTCCTTCCCAGCAACTCCATAAGATGGCAGATAAATAGTTATAAGATCATCGTTTGACCGCAATAACTAAGCAGCTTATAATAGAGCTGCAGTCACATTCTTTACAATTGATGAGGCATTTCATAATTTTATTTGTATTAATAACAATGTCAACGTTTTTCATACTTTTGATATGGGATACATTGAAATGCTATTAAATGTTCCACTATTTCTGCACATTATTTAACAGAATTTCTTCAATTAAAAATATCACAAAGTGCAATAGGGTTCTTTCTGAGCATGCTATGGTATTCCTTCTCTGCCATTTGTGTTCATGGCACATTAACCTCAGTGTTTGAGTAGTGATTTACTACAGCATAGAAGACATGTTTGGAGATCACTTGTGTAAAATACACTGCAGCATTCATTGTTCTTGGACAATGCAGGTCAGCTGTGGCCTAGTTTAAAGAGGCTGTTCCTAAACAGGACTTAGAACCTAACCTGGAAGGTAAACTTGTGTAAAAGAACATTCCCCTCGCAGCATTTTTCCTTCAGGATCCGCAGCGTACAATCCTAAATTCTCCACAACACACCTTCTCACTACCAGTCAGTATCCCATTCCAATGCCCTGACACAATCAGATATCCAGATTTCTCTGGCCCAAAACCAACTCTCCATCTGCAATGCTGAAGCGAGCAGAGGAAAGGCCTGTGAGCACATTAAATATTCAAGAAGATGCAAGTCCTATTACAAAATGCACAACAACGTAGGTTACCTACTGTACATAAGAGCACAGCAATGACAAGCCATCACAAAAATGTGCGTTGTATCACTGTATGTCTCAAACACCTTGCAAGCACTGCAGAATCTCTCAGCCTGTAACATTTCTCCTTCTGTGTAAGTGCAGAGAGTGTCGTATAAGGTGAATGCTTCATCTTAAGGTACACAAAAATGCTGGAGAAACTCAGCGGGTGCAGCAGCATCTATGGAGCGAAGGAAATAGGCAACGTTTTGAGCCGAAAGAAGTCTGAAGAAGGGTTTTGGCCCGAAACGTTGCCTATTTCCTTCGCTCCATAGATGCTGCTGCACCCGCTGAGTTTCTCCAGCATTTCTGTGTACCTTCGATTTTCCAGCATCTGCAGTTCCTTCTTAAATGCTTCATCTTAATTTGGGTTTGTCTCAGCGATGGTTTTTGGAATCCAGCACATAATGTTTTTTGTGTCAGACTAGAGTCACCAGTAAATGTTGTCTGCTGAACAAGAGTGTCTCTCATTTCCTACCAAATTCAACAGACCTGGAATGCACCATTTTCCTGATGTTGATTCTAAGGCCACAGAGACAAAACAGACCCTTCAGTTAAATCTGGAATCTTTATTTATGCTGTTGGATGCAAGCTGGAAAAATGCTTGACTTTCACTTTTTTTTATTATGTATGTGTTTTTATAACAAATATTTTCAGATTTTGTTCATTCCTTTAAGAATCAAGCACACAGTGAGACTACTATATGTGGCCACACCCAAGAGGCCAGTATTGCCCAACCAGTACTCAGCTAAAAAAGTATAAAATCTTAAGAATGGGTGGCTAAAGCTAGATCTTGCTTAAAAACAAAAATGCATGTAAAGAATCTGACCACATCTCACGTTGCCAAGAAATTGCACTATTTCAAATATCATAACGTTACCAATAACGAGCATTTATTAATATGCCATTAAACAATATGACATTATGCTGCAATACGGTTTTTAGCATGGAGATGCTAGGAACTGCCGATTCTTGTTTACAAAACAAGACACACAGCTGGAGTCACCCAGCCGGTCTGGCAGCACCTCTGGACAATATGGATAGGTGAGGTTTTCCATCAAAACTCTTCTTTAGATGCATTACATGCTATGGGCCATATTATTCTTGTCCTCGCCAGTTGCCTCAGTCCTAGCCTGCCTGTACTTTTTCTAATTTAGAGATACAGCACAGAAACAGGCCCTTCGGCCCACTGAGTCCACATTGACCAGTGATCCCCAGACAATAACTAGGGACAAATTACACTTATACCAAGCCAATGAGCCTGCAAACCTGTACATCTTTGGAATGTGGGAGGAAACCGAAGATCTCGGAGAAAACCCACGCAGGTCACGGGGAGGACGTACAAACCCCATACAGACAGCACCCCTACTCAGCATCGAACCAGGATCTCCGGCACTATAAGGCAGTAGCTCTACCGCTACACCACCTTGTGTAGAGCTTGATGTGTAGAGCTTGATGTGCTGATCTCTCCGCTCTGCACACCACAGGCCTAGTGGGCTCAGAGCAGTGACTAGTCCTTCAGTTGTACCCCGAGGCCCTGCCCCAGAATGGAAAATGGCCTTTGACAGTATGTTGGGCGTCAAAGGCTTCTTAAGATGGATTAAATAATTTAAAAGAATAAATTAAGTTTAAAAAATGAGGACAAATAACTTTAAAAAAATAATTAAAAACCAACAATATCAAAAAACATCACCATTTCATCTTTTCCCTGCGCTCGGGTTCTGAGGCCACATTTGAATGAGTGAGGTTGCCTTTCCTATACTAGCCCCTTCTGATGTAAGCCCAAGGGACTGGGTGTAAAGTGTACCTGGATCCTCTGTCCCTATGATAAGTCCAACGTATCATATATTTACATTTATGACTTAATCTTAAAAGATCTTTTCACACTATTGGCATCATTGTCTAATTGAGCAAACATTCCATGCACATAATCCAATGGTATTAATGCTCAAGTAGACACATGAGACTGCAGACGCTGGAATCTTGAGCAAAACACAAAGTGCTGGAGAATTCAGCGGGTCAGGCAACTTCTGGAGCGGTAACGGACAGGCATCATTTTGTGTTGGGTTCCTTCTTCAGACTGGTAACACACCATGTAACATGTCGAAGTTATAATGGAAATGTTATCAGTGTCTGACTTTGTGGTGGTGACTGAAAACAATCAATGCATACTATAATCTGTGATCTAAGTGATCTCATCATTCCATGAAACTACCTAAGAAATATTGATAATTGAATGAATTGCTTGAATGGCAGTTGATGTAAATTGCATTAATTGATCTTTTAAAATATCTCGTAGATAGATACAAAAAGCTGGTATAACTCAGCGGGTCAGACAGCATCTCTGGAGAAAAGGAATGGGAGATGTTTCGGGTAAGAAACACTTCTTCAGCCTGAAGAAGGTTTAAAAAAATTAGGGCAAATAACTACAAAAAAATAATAAATTTGACAACATCAATAAACCATCTTCTGTCTGAAGAAGGATCTCGACCTGAAACGTCACACATTCCTTTTCTTCAGAGATGCTGTCTGAACCGCTGAATTACTCCAACTTTTTGTGTCTATCTTCGGTTTAAACTAGCATCTGTAGTTCCTTCCTATACATTTCATCAGATGCATCAAGGTCTGTTCACCAACACCTCCCGGACTTCCACTTCCACTTCCACCTCACACCACAGATGTTGGTGGTGCTTGATTAGATAGAGTATGAAAGAAGGCGAATGGTATGCCGGCTATCATTGATTGGGGCACTGGATGTCAGGGTCAGGAAGTCATGTTGGAGCTTTATAAAATGTTGGTTAGGCTGTCTGAGTCCTTTGAACCTTCCCACAGGTCATTTGAGCACAGCCATAGAGCACAGGAACAGGCTCTTGAGTCCATTGTATCTTCACTGACCAACAAGCACTTATCTACCTATGTTGTTCCTCTCCATCAACAGTGCACAGCAGTAGAGTTGCTGCATCACTGTGCATGCAGTGCCAGAGACCCATGTTTGATCCCGACTACAGTGAGCTGTCTGTACGGAGTTTGTACGTTCTCCCCGTGACCTGTGTGGGTTTTCTCCGAGATCTTCAGTTCTCTCCCACACTACAAAGACGTACAGGTATGTAGGTAAATTGGCTTGGCAAATGTAAAAAATGTTCCTAGTGTGTGTAGGATGGTGTTAGTTACACTCAGGGCAAATTGGAAAAACAATTAATCGACCGAACAATATGTATTTGGCACACGCGATGAAACCAGAGCTCTCAGAGGAAAATTCACATGGTGAATCGAAGAATTGTTAACTGGACACCAAGAATTCCCAAGGTCAGGATCAAATCTGGATCACTGGAGCTGTGAGGTTTCAGCATTCACCACTGCACAACTGCATCTGAATTAGAAATTCATGATATTAATTGTGCAACCAGCAAAATAATGGACAACTTTCAAATGTTCATTTCAGCGATAAAAACATACATTAAAAAAAATTATTGTTTCGACAGAATATCCAGACCTATGGTTGCTGGCAAGTGGTGATCAGAAATAGTTGATTTTTTTCCAGACCAGTGGTCATGTCTCCCTATCAAATATATCTCATTTGATTCTGACACGGATGCCTTGAAAGTACATTAGTAATAATGTATGAAACAAAATACATTTCATATAATTTTGACACTCTGTCAGTGATACTACAACCCATCACAGAAACAGTATGCATCTCAAACTGATTTATATGATAATTGTAGGCACTCTATAGATTGTCCCTATTTGTTTGTTAGAAAGTGCCTGAAAATGTTTTGATACAGAAGTAAGCAGCATTACAATAATTTCACTTCAACAAGGGGGATATATTTAATTAACATTTTGCCTCATTAATTTTGCTTTATCTTGATTAATTCAACTTTCAGTGTCCTTTCAAGTGGATAGTTAAAATCGATCTAATACTCACAAGTGAATATTCCATTGATGCACAAGATACTGCCTCATTGTTCTAGAGTGCCAACCTCGTAGTCACCCTCAATGGCTCTGCACCTGTACTCATGTGATTTTAGAGGGATGAGGGGTGGGACTTCAGTTAAACTTACAGAATAGTGAAGGGCCTGGGTAGAGTAGATGTGGGGAGGATGTTTCCACTAGAGTCTAGGATCAGAAGGTGCAGCCTCAAAATAAAAGGACAAAATAAAAGTGACCTTTAGAAGGTGAGTGGAATTTCTTTAGTTAGAGGATGGTGAATCTGTGGAATTAATTGCCACAGAGGGCTGTGGAGGCCAAGTCTTTGGTATTTTTAAATCAGAGATTGACAAGTTCTTATTTAGTAAGTGGGACAAAGGTTACATGGAGAAGGCAGGAGAATGGGGTTGAGAGGGAAAGATAGTTCAGCCATGATTGAATGGCAGAGTAGACTTGATGGGCCCAATGGCCTAATTCTACTCCTAAATCTTATTAACTAGTACCCACATGCCAGTATCTTAAATGAACCTTACAGCCTAACTTCAATCATTCTTCATGACAGCCTATTCTAGCCTTAGACCACCCTTTGTGTGAGGTAGTAAAAGATAACAAGCTAAATTAAATGGCAAGTGTGGTTCATTTTAAAACATTTTTAATATAAATAATAATCTTGCCCAAATCTCACTGAGATGAAATGTGGTTTGCCAATGCAAAGCGTCGGGCAAAGAAAAATTGCCATCATAAGAACGATTTCCAGAAGGCTTCTAACAATCTTAAAGACCTATAGCTTATTTAGATTTCCCTTATAATTTTGAGGTGGCATAGGATCACAGATGGAAGTATATTACAAGGAATTGCACAGCTATTTTCAATTAAAAGACCTCCCTCAGAAAAATAAAAATTACACTGATAATTTGAATGATGAATTAGACTGACTGGCAATTTCCCAAATTGATTCCAGCTCGATTAATAACTCAGACAAAACCAAACTACAAACCTGTTGTCTGGGCCAACTTAAAATAATAGTAGAGTGCAGTTTACTTAATGATGTTGAATTTCCCTAGCAAGTAATGGGAGGTAATTCACAAAACCTTAACCAGTGTAGATATTTAAGTTGTTAAATAGAGTTTCCTCCAAAGAATTATCACAACAGCAGTAAAATAAAACAGAGCACTGCTAATTGCCATCATTTATCAATCAGTCTACTGCAAGTAATGACTCTACAGCTACATTGTTCACATGCTCACTTTCATCATATTATTGGCATCATCATTCTGACGGATTGCCTTAGGACGAGACATATGAAGGGGTCTGATTAATATCTTTGCTCCCAAATGAGTTTTCCTTCTGACTCTGCTAATGCGTTCCCTGCAGTATTTTCAACCCATCTTCGGGACGTTTACTAAAGTGATTTCAGACAATTGAATTGTTTTTCAAAACTGACAAGAGACTCGTTCGTATTCATTGTGGAAGATAACATGGTCACACTTAGGAGGTTCCTTTGTTTTTATACCAATGACTGGGTTGGTTTAACAGCGGCAAAACCAGCATCTGCTACGTCGGAACCAGTGAGTACATAAATCTGTGATGTAAATCTGCTCCAAGAATAACTTATATGAAACATAGAAACATAGAAAATAGGTGCAGGAGTAGGCCATTCGGCCCTTCGACCCAGCACCGCCATTCAATATGATCATGGCTGATCATCCAACATCAGAATCCCATTCCTGCTTTCTCCCCATGTCCCTTGATTCCTTTAGCCCTAAGAACTATATCTAAAGGGCCTGTCCCACCTGGGCATCATTTGCACATCAATCAGATGGCGCGCAAAGATTTTGTACATCCCAAAATCCTGGGGCACCACGCGTGACCGCCCGTCACTGCCTACGTCACCACGCACCATGCGCGTGTAATGCGCACCATGCGTGCATCACGTGCGCGGCACGACGCGTGCGGCACGACGTGCGCGTCGTGCGTCATGATGCGCAAATGATGCAGCTTAAATTACGCGCAAATGATGCCCAAGTGGGACAGGCCCTTAACTCTCTCTTGAATACATCCAGTGAATTGCCCTCCACTGTCTTCTGTGGCAGTATAATAAAACAGAGCACAGCTAATTGCCATAATTTATCATGGCTGTAAGATTCAGAAACAAACAGGATCAGAAATATGTAGGAAGGAACTGCAGATGCTGGTTTACACCTAAAATAGACACAAAATGCTGGAGTAACTTAGCGGGACAGGCAGCATCTCTGGAGAGAAGGAATGGGTGACATTTCAGGTCGAGACCCTTCTTCAGACTGGAGATCGCATCCACATAAGTCACCATTGTTCAAGTAAAGTAAGAAGTTAATTCCAACATTTTACAGTGCTCAATGTTAATTGTGTCTATGTAACATATCCATTAAAGTTAATTGGGTTAAGGTGCTGTGAACCTGTTATGGATTCTCATATTCATATAAATGGCTATAGAAATAGATGGCTACAGAGAAAGAATTTGGGCTTTTCTAAATGAACGCCTTTGTACATGACTAATGACTGTGACAGTTCTTCCTTTGTGAGTGGGATATTTGAGTGTAGAACCCAGTGGACCTCCTTTAATCTGATGCTTTAATCTTGATTGCTTTATCCCAGAAAAAGGTTCTTTGAAAATTTCATGAATGCTTTGGAGCAAATTCCAATTCAAGCCTTTCCAACAAATTGTGATCATTAACAAAATAATATTTTGGCAGATGTAGAGGAGGGCTTTGTTTGATAAAATAGGTTTGTGGAATTGATAAAATAGGTTTGCCCAGCCTCCGTAGCTGTAAAAGGCAGCAAGATGAGCCAGCACGTTTAGTTTAGAAAATACTGCATGGAAACGGGCCCTTCGGCCCACCAAGTCTACCTGACCATCAATACTAGCACCATGTTAGCCCACTTTCGCACACTATGGGCAATTTACAGATGCCGATTAACCTACAAACACGCACGTCTTCAGGATTTTTAAGTTTAGAGATACAGCGTGGAAACTAGCCCTTCGGCCCACCGAGGGACAATGTTACATTTATACCAAGCCAATTTACCTACATGCTTGTATGTCTTTGGAGTGTGGGAGGAAACCGAAGATATCGGAGAAAGTCCTTGTGATCACGGAGAGAATGTACAAACTCCATACAAACAGCCATAGTCAGGATCTAACCCGGGTCTCCGGCGCTGCAAGCGCTGTAAGGCAGCAACTATACCGCTGTGCCACTGCGCCACCCTGATGTGGATATGGGAAGAAACAGGATCACCCGGAGGAAACCCACACATCACAGGAAGAACGTACAAACTCCACACAGACAGCATCTGAGATCAAGATTGGAGCAGGGCTCTGCCACTGTGAGGCAGCAGAGAAGAGATGGAGGTGCAACTAAATACAGTAGTTAGTGTATTTAAGTTTAAAACCTGTTTTCATATCAATAGCAATCTTAAACCCTAAACTAATTTTTTTGAAATGCAGTTTCAAATGCAAAGCATCAGGCACAGAAAAGTTTCCATCATAAGGACAATTTCCAGAATGCTTTTAACAATCTCAGTTCTTACACCTCCATTTCACCTTGTTTCGCGCTCAATGCTGGTTCTATGTTCCTGCCTCAGATTTTTGAGAGATGTACTTGCACTGGTAAATGTACATCTCTGGTAAATGTACTGTACTTAGTAAATGAGCAGAGCGTTATACTTTATTTTGTCATCTAGATGTATTTTTATGTTCATACAGGGGTACAATCAGAAAATGAAAGTGTAATTAGTAATCAGTGATCATTTTCTAAATTTTGATTCAATTTGCAATGGGAAATGGCAGAATTTCAAACAAAGGTTTTAATTTTAATTTGAATGTCAGTAAGTGGGAATTATTCTATATTGATTGATAAGAACCCAAAACAGATACTTTAAACCATAGGCCAGCCCTGGGAGATATTTAATTATTGGTTGGATAAAAAAACAAGTTTGCTTTGATGGAAATAAAATGAATGCGTCAAATATTTAAGATATATGGTAATGAAAGAAACCAAAAGAGCAAAATATGGATTTGAAATAAGAAAAATGGGATAAGTACGTGGAGATAATGTAAGGGAAAACGGAACAGATTATAAAAGGAATAAGCAATTTGAGAATGTTCAAAAGTAATGCAAGAGGAGATTAATATTCAGTTTAGTAAAGAAACAGAAAATTTAATCTTAGTTGAAATCTGAGATTAGACCTTGCACAACTTAGAAATCATCTATAATTGAAAGAATTACCTGCAAATAAATAAAGAACCCACATCCAGCCAGGAACTTAGCCCTTTAAATTAGCACAGCAGAATTTAGTAATTCTGGATCCTGAATCGTAAGCTATCTACTGTTGGAATTACATGCCAAGAGCATATTTAAAATTATTACCAAGGCAGAAAGAAAGAAAAACTTATATTTATATTCAACCTTTCATAAATTTGAATCATTCCAAAGTGCTGTACAATTACTTTCTTGAAGAGTAGGCATGATGGTACTGTAGGAAACCCAACAATTGGTGCATAGAAAACCTTTACAAACGTGAGACAATAACTGAATAATCTGTACAGTGCATTGGCTGTAGGATGAATACTGAATAACACCCTCTTCTTTGTTCGGAAGCATTGTGTGTTCTTTTGTCGTTATCTGAGACAGAAAAAGGGCTCCCCGTTTATCATTTCAACCAAAAGACAGTATTTCCTACACTGCAGTACCTTGATGCTATAATGGTATGTTAGCATGGAGTTTTTAACCTCCCCTTCATTGGAAAGATCTACAGGAGTCGCTGCCTCAAAAAGGTAGCCAGCATCATCAGAAACCCACAGCACCCTGGCCACACTCTCATTTCACTCCTGCCATCGGGAAGAAGATGTAGGAGCCTGAAAACTATAATGTCCAGTTTCAGGAGTAGCTTCTTCCCAGCAACTATCAGGTTATCAAACAGTACAATCTCCGTGAGATCTCAGCAAATGGAAGATTCCATGCAGGTAATGTCATTGCTGCCAATCCCCGAAAAATAGTTAAATACTCCCAGTTGTTTAATTTAGTTTTGATATACAGCAGGGAAACAGGCACTTCGACCAACCGAGTCCGCGCTGACCAGTGATCCCCGCACACTAACACCATCCTACAAGCACGAGGGAAAATTTACACTTATACCAAGCCAATTAGCTGACAAGCCCGCACATGTTTGGAGTGTAGGAGGAAACCTGAGCTTCCCAGAGAAAACCCACGCAGGTCCCGGGGAGAACGTACAAACTCCGTACAGACAGCACCCGTAGACAGAATCAAACCCAGGACTCTGGTGCTGTAAGGCAGCAACTCTATCACTGCGCCACCGTGCCACCCCATTCCAGCTTCAATCATGCTTCTTGACACAAAATCTATTTCAGTGACTTTGGAATCTTCTTCTTATCGAGTCCACACACAAGATTAGAAGTTGTTCAGCCAGAGCTGAACACACTTCTCGGCATCTGCACAATGGTGTCTGTCTTGCGCTTCTTGTGCTTCTTGTGCGTGGTGGTGGAAAGATTGGTTGAAACAGGGCCGCGACGTGAACGCTCTTTCCTTGGCCCCAGTGACTTTGGAATGACAATGTTATATAATACGGAATTCAGCAGTGGAAAAGCCTGGGAACACTAACGAAACTCAGTTGGTTTTATACTTTATGCATGTTTTGCCTGCCATTGCAAATATAAAATAGAATTCTTCCATTGAAATTAAAATGGTTTTATAGATGTACTTCTATGTAAGTGCATAACGATGTCTTGACTATCTGTTAAAGTATCTGCAAGGCTTTTCACACCTTCACTTTTTTTTCAGGATGATTGAAAATACATCACTCATCATATTATTACCCATCAGTCAATGAAAGACAGGTATAATAAAAGTCTGTTGCAATGGATCATACTTTGCATCAAAGCACAGTGTTTTCACTTTGTCCAAAATGAAACTTGAAAGGAAAGAAAGATTGCAAGAATCAACGTGACAATAAGAAGACTCAGATAATTCCCCAGCATTCAATAACAGGTGTGCTTCAATTAATTAAAGGCAGGTCCAGTGTTGGCATCAGTAAGACACCTCTCGCGTTTCACAGTGTGTAACTCACTTTTGATATAAGGTGATATTAAAATGTATTCGCTTAAACTGCTGATGCCAAAGAACAGATAACAAAAAACACCCTCACCAAGCAAGTATGGGTATTCTACTTCATTTCTATCTGCCCACTTCTGGCATTTGATCATAGCTGTATTACTTTAAAATAGTGAAGGACTGGAAAATAATCGTAATCTTTCTTTGCAGTACCTGGCACTCACACTTTATTTGATGCACTCTACTGAGAGGTGGTGTTATATTAAATCTCAAAACATAAGCAGGGGAGAACAAAGTCCGGACTGAAACAACGGATCTCATCTCCCAAAGTGATAGATGGGCTAAAGTATTGTGCTTGAGTATTCATCCTGAAATTAGCTCATAATTTTAAAATATTGGCATGTTATCCTGAGTGCAGACACAAGGTATTACTGGGGCTCAGCACAGAAGTCAGCCAATGCACTCAATACAGCATTCCAGACAATTTCTTATGAAAGTAAAATAAATATTGCAGATGTTGGGAATCAAATATAAAAACGTTGAAACTAATGAAGATAAATGAAGCATCTTCTAGGCTGACACCAAAGCACTGTCAACAGATTGCACTGCCAGTGGGCCAGTCCCTGCATACAGCTAGTTATAACAGTGAGGCTTCTAGGAAGTTTGAATCCTTGAGGTCTCAAAGTGTAAATGCCACTGCTGGTGTCCTGTGGAAAATTACCATGAGATGAAGGCAAGAAGCAATTCTTCTTTCCATGGATCAATGCCATATTTGGCTCAGTAACATCCCTCAGATTCCACTTACTATATTAAACGCATCGTGAGTTTGAATCCCACCATGTCAGCTGAAACGTTTAAATTCATACATTTACCTAAATCATGAATTTAAAAAATCTGCTAGCAGTGACAAAACAATGAAACATCCCTATTGTTCTAAACCTATCAGTTAGATATATTAATCTCCTTCATGGATGTAAATCTTCAGTACTGTGCCAGACTGGCCTATTTGTGGCTCTAAGACTCACTAATTTGTTTGACTCTGAACCAACTCCTCAGTTCAAGGGCAAATAGGGATGACCAATAAACACTGGGATTGACATAGATGCCTGCCTCCTACGAACAAATAAAAACAATCTAAATTATCATTATTGCTTTTAAGTAACCATATTTTCCTCTTAGATTGTGACTAATACTGTGACCAGGAATAAACTAAATGATTCTGAAATAGAAGTGATGCTGTCGTATCAACAATGAGGCTGTTTATAAGATTTATTTTCTCGTTTGTTCACAACACTGTAGGCCTTTGCCATAATTCCACTGAGATAGTTTTCAAACTGACAAGATTAAGTATTGCTTTTTTGTGCCATGTGAAGTTTTAAAGCATAATCTTGCAGAAGAATCTTACTATTCCCCTGGCACCCATCTCTACATAAGATGATGTGCGCAGTGTGCATTTTTGCCTTTTGAGTTGTTAAATACAATTTTAAAACTCTTGTAATTATGCATGACCCACTCACATTAAATTAAACTGACAGATAAAATGCCATGTTAGTAATGCACAGCACTCAAAGGCCAATTATCCTGACAACTGATATAATTTGACAACTAAATGGAAAGGCAATTCTGCTCATCTTACTGCTGATTAATCCTCAGCACTCACTTCCTTAAGGTATGAATGCTAATTTTGGAAAGCTTGAAAACAACTTTCCTCCTTCAATTCAGAAACTGAAATATTATATCTGCTGCTACCATCTAATGGACAGCGACAGTTTCACACAAGACAATCCAAATTGTGCAGGAAGGAACTGCAGATGCTGGTTTACACCGCAGATGGATGATAAAATGCTGGAGTAACTCAGCGGGACAGGCAGCATCTCTAGAGAGAAGGAATGGGTAACATTTCGGGTCGAGATCCTTCTTCAGACTGAGTCAGGGGAGAGGGAGACATAGAAATATGGAGGGGTAAGGTGTGAAAACAAGAGATCAAAGGAGATGAAGTTCAAGGAAAATGTAGAATAGATCAGTGTTAGGTGACAACGGGGCATACAATCAGCACAATTCAATCAGGTGGACAGTGAAACTAGTTGGAGAACTCAGATGGTAAATTGTGTATTTATTTTGCACCTTTTGTCCAGATTAATCAGTGGTGCGATGATGAGAAGAGGGATTCACAAGAGCTCCCGGAGGAAGGCAAATTTGGGAGAAAGAATGGGCAAGACCGTTAAACATTTTGCAATGGGAAAATATCTAGATAAGAAAATTGGATGTTGAAAAGAAATGGGCCAAGATTACTTGTCATGGATGTGAAGTAAAAGGTCTTTGTGAAGATGATGATGCAGGGTCAGAACCTTTGCTTGGTCTTGAATAAAGCACCGAGGTTGCAAAGAGCCTGTTTCATCCTGAAATAGTGATGTGGGATAGGGCCTGGATACTGTCTGTGCAAGGGCCCTTTGACTTCCCGGAAATTCATTGTCAGGAAGTGCAGAGCACCAATGATGTAGTTATCTCCTTGTATATTTTCAGTAATGTGTGTTGATCACCGTAATGTCTGTAAATATTGTTGCCTAAAAAAAGTTGTTCAATAAAGGGTGAAAGAGCCTCTCTCTGCCTTCATACTTCAAAATTCTTCAAACCGATCTCTCACTTTCTGATCTTACCTCTGGCCTTTGTTCCAAGCATCTGCCTATGACCCCCCCCCCCCCCCCCCCCCCCCACCCCCACCCCACACCTCTGCCATCCTCATAAACCGATCATAATGTCAACCTGTCCTGCCAGTTCCTTCCTACACATTACTTCACAGGTGTCATTTCCCCTTAAATAATTCAAGCATTTTGCAGATGATACTTTAAACACAGCCCTGAAATATGGATGTGGAAGATTCATCAGCAGAGAGTGGATCTATTCCTGGTATCTTGCACAAAATTTATCCATCCATTATCATCACCTAAAGGTGAATGATCCTGTTATTATCTATCTGTTTGTGAATGCTTTCCAGTTGTACAGGGCCCTAGTGAGACCACACCTGGAGTATTGTGTGCAGTTTTGAGGAAGGACATTCCCAATTCTCAGTTTTGAGGAAGGACATTCCCCTAATTTGAGTATGGACATTCTTGCTATTGAGGGAGTATAGCGTAGCTTCACAAGGTTAATTCCCAGGATGGAGGGACTGTCATATGCTGAGCGAATGGAGCGGCTGGGCTTGTATACTCTGGAATTTAGAAGGATGAGAGGATATCTTATTGGAACGTATAAGATTGTTAAGGGTTTGGACACGCTAGAGGCAGGAAACATGTTCCCGATGTTGGGGGAGTCCAGAACCAGGGGCCACAGTTTAAGAATAAGGGGCAAGCCATTTAGAACGGAGATGAGAAAACACTTTATCACACAGAGAATTGTGAATCTGTGGAATTCTCTGCTTCAGAGGGTGGTGGAGGCCGGTTCTCTGGATACTTTCAAGAGAGAGCTAGATAGGGTTCTTAAAGATAGCGGAGTCAGGGGATATGGGAGAAGGCAGGAACGGGGTACTGATTGTGGATGATCAGCCATGGTCACTTTGAATGGCGGTGCTGGCTTGAAGGGCCAAATGGCCCACTCCTGCACCTATTGTCTGTTGTCTATTGTCTATTGCAAATTGCATATGCAATAATAACCCAACAGAAATTCTAACTCAATGGGGTGAGGAGGGAAGAAGTTAAGGACCAAGAGAGACCTGGGTTGTTACTTTCTTTTTATTTTCCTTGTGGGGTCAAGAAAAAGACATAAATCTATTTACAGTTGAACTTCAATTTCTCTCATTCCTCCAACGGATTCATTTAATAATTCTGTTGTAAGTATGTTTTTTTTTAAATTCACATTGTGTACCTGTGTTCCCTCCACCTACTGTTTACCATGAGTTCCAAGATAATTCTAATGAGCTCAGAATATGCTGTTAAGCATTTACTCCACTATCAGCCCACAAAAAAATAGAAGCAAGTTAGAAACTGTAGAACCGAAATGAACCATTCAGGCTGCTCTGTAACTTGATTCCATCTCACTGCTTTTGTTCTATAACTAGTAATGTCTTTCCATAATAAAAAAATTGATACCTTAACTTTCAACTTTACAACTGAAGCACCAATTTGCACCACATGTGTGGGTTGGGGTAGGGTTGTTGGTGACAGGGGATAAAGGCACCAAATTCCCATTATTCTTTCTGCAAATAAGTGTTTTCTCACATCATTTGTTCTTTCGAAACACTCCCCTTGTTCTCTAACCTCACCAGAAAAAATGACATTTCTCTATATCCATCTCATTAAATTATTCCACTTCCTGAAACACCCCAGATAGATCAGCCCAGGATATTTTATGCTTAAGGGAATACGAGACATAATTTATCACTTATTTTAGCTGAGGTATTATCCAGGTTATTCTGTACTGCAGCCAACCTGGGATTTAGATCCCTCGCCAGGGTACCAGAGCTAAATACAGGACTCAAGATAAATTGCAGAAGAAGCCCAAACAGCTGGAACAAAACCTCCAGCTCTTTGCATCACAGGTCTTGCCCATGTGGTTATACAAAGTAAAGAGAAATGAAAGTAGGCAGAGATATTTTGTCTGAAGAAGGGTCTCAACCCGAAGCGTCACCTGTTCCTTCTCTCCGGAGATGATGCCTGTCCCGCTGAGTTACTACAGCTTTTTGTGTCTATCTTCGAGATATTTTAAAAGATCATGTATTGCAATTTACATCAACTGCCATACAAGCAATGAATTCAATTATCAATATTTCTCAGGTAGTTTCAGGGAATGATGAGATCACTTAGATGATAGTATGCAATGATTGTTTTCAGCCACCCACACAACATCATATACTGATAAAATTGCCATTATATCTTCGACAGGTTACATGATGTGTTATCAGTCTGAAGAAGGAACCCGACACAAAATGATGCCTGTCCGTTCCCGCCCCCAGATGCTGCCTGATCTGCTGAGTTACTCCAGCACTTTAGGTTTTGCTCAAGATTCCAGCCGCTTGTAGGGTCTACATGAGCGTTAATACCATTGGATTATGTGCATGGAAAATTTACTCAATTACACAATTATGCCAATAGTGTGAAAAGATCTTTTAAGATGAAATCATAGATGTAAATATGATATCAGAGCTATAGCGGCTCTGAACCGGCCCTGCTGAGTGCCCCCACCCCCCCCCCCCCGGACTGTCTCCCTTGGATGGCCACGTCACACAGCTTATTTATTTATTTTACTCTTCATTTACATCGGTTGGAAGCTGCATACTAAATCTCGTTGCACTGACGTGCAATGACAATAAAAGATATTATTATTATTATTATGATATGATACGATGCATTGGACCCAATATGTCAGCATCATAAGCTGCCAAGAACTTGGCAACTTTTCATTTATTTTTATTGATTTTACAAATGGAATCATAGAAACATGAAAAATAGGTGCAGAGGTAGGCCATTTCGCCCTTCGAGCCAATACCGCCATTCAATATGATCATGGCTGATCATCCAAAATTAGTAGGTACACAAAAATGCTGGAGAAACTCAGCGGGTGCAGCAGCATCTAGGAGCGAAGGAAATAGGCAACGTTTCGGACCGAAACCTTTCTTCAGACTTCCAAAATGAGTACCCTGTTCCTGCTTTTTTTCCATATCCCTTGATTCCATTAGCCCTGAGAGCTATATCTAACTCTCTCTTGAATCAGGAAATAGTATCCAGCTGTAGTGTTTTCTTCATGTGTTAACATCTGTTCACATCAACTCTGCTCGAACCACAGGATTTAGCTGCTGCAGGAAATGCCTCAAGCAATTTCTTAGCCAGTGACAATGTCTATACATCAACATCACATATTTCCTTTACTGCCTGTGCTACATTTGACTGGATCAACAAGACTGCAATGGATAATCTTGCTATCAGCCAGTCAATCACAGAGAACTACCTGATAAAACATCATCTGTCTGCCAAACATTTTCACAGGTTTTCACTTAATATTAAGTTCTCAGTTCATTTTTAACATATTTATTATGATTCCTGCATTCTCGTCATTTATCTTCCTACCTTATATTTCAACACCCACCAAAATGTTGATTTTTAAAAAATCCCTCAATACTAATCCTTTAATGCAAATCACTTCTCATGAGCACACTGAAGTAATGGGGAAGGACTTGTTTTAGCCTTGTGATATTTGGATCTGAATAATCCAGGAATATAAAAATCGAGAACAAGAGAAGTCTTTAAGGCTCCTTAAAAACAGTTCTGCCTTTTACCGAGATCTTAGCTGATCTACTTCAGCTACATCCTCCTGCATTGAAACCACATCCCATTATAACTCATGTTTCTCGGGGTATCTAAATCTAAATTGTATTAATTGTTTGTTATGACATCGGATGGAAGCTACAAACCAAATCTCGTTGCACATATGTGCAATGACAATAAAATGTATTATTATTATTATTATTATTTTATTATTATTATTATTATTATTATTATTATTATTATTATTATTATTATTATTATTATTATTATTATTATTCCCTTAACATCCTTATATCTGTCAATCTATGTTTGAATTAAATCAATGACTGAATCTCCTCAGCTCTCCGGAGTAGAGGATTCTGAAGATCCTCCTGCCTAAACAAGAGTGAAGGGATTTTTCCTTACTCAGTACTAAATGACTCGCGTTCCGAAACTATAATATCGGGTTCTAGACTTCTCCGCAAGGGGAAATGTTCTCCCTGCTTGCACACTGACAAGCACTGTATGAATTTTGTAAGTTTTCAAATTTTGTAAGTTTCCAAGTTCTACAAAAGAGAGCCCTTGTCAGCACACGCAATCTCTCACTGCTTGGTAAATCTATGCTTTTCTCTTTATTGAAATATAAAAGTGTGTAAAATACTCCAGGTGAGATCTCACCAAGTCTCTAACAAAAAGGCACGGAGGAGCCTAACTCATAATATATTCCTGGATAATGAAAAATTATTTTGAATGCATTACATGGCGACATTATTATCTTGATGAAACTCGCATTTCCACAGAAGTTAACCAGTAGATCTTCTAACAAATGGAAACAACAAATAATTATCACAACCGAAAACAGATTTGCTAATTTAATCTCAAAGTACCACAGAACATTCATTACAGCCAATTTATTACTTTATAATCCTACAGTCAACTGAGATGGTTTGGGCTTTTATAATGCGTTGCTACAGTAATTAGCGAAGGTACTTTGGAGAGTAAACCCAATGTATGATGATCATTAATTTAGTAGCATGTTCGAAAACACATTTTAAAAATTATTTAATTCCTTCCCAATGCTGAAGGATGCAAATGTGTTCATTAGAATCAGATCTATCAGAAATACAGGAAGTGGGAGAGCTCATAAGTGACGTTAGGAGCCATTACCAGGTTTTGGAATTCCACCACATCAGAGGTGTCCCAGTTCAATGATTTCTGTTAAAATCAATGCAACACAAAATGCTCAATAACATACTAGTGATCCATTTATCGTGGTTTCCTGTGCTATGCACCATAATATTTTAGCCTGAAGAATAACTTTAAAATGTTGTCCAAGAATGTTTTTCATAGAATGACATAGAATAAATAGGGTAAGAGCAGGCCATTGGATGACGTCCATACCAAATTTAATACCACACTCAAGATTCTCGCTTTCCTTCATCTTTCCTCACTTCTCTTTCAGTGCAATCCATTCTTTTCTTTATGCACATTCCCCATAAGTTCATTGATAATGGATGCAATATTGCTGACAGATAGTTCACGTTCACAAGTTATACGAGTAGAATTAGGCCATTCGACCCATTGAGTCTACTCCGCCATTCAATCATGGCTGATCTCTGCTTCCTAATCCCATTTTCCTGCCTTCTCCGCATAACCCTTATTCCAGTGGTTGTGTATAGAAATGCTCACAAGCAGCAGTATATTGATGCCAGTGGAACTTTAGGAATCACACTGTGGGTAAAGGTTAGTGCCTTCATGGCGATAACAAGTAGAGAAGGGCAGTCAGGCACAACACCACCATTATTCACTGCATGTATTTCATATGACAGCAAGTCCCGCATAATCATAATTCTCTGATAAAACAAGGTGCTTCTGAATTCCCAAAATGATTTATGATGATTACCTTAAGCTGGTGAACACAAGCTTAGCTTTTCTACCCAAGTGGGAACACTGTCCCACCGTTGACGGGGGTTAGTGGGTGGTTGGTAAATGGCATTGTAGCTTGCATGCGGTAGAGTTTTGACTCCACAATAAATGTATATTTTTTAGTATAGAGCGTATTCCAATGAGGTTCAAACTTTTTGGAGCAGGTAGTGTTCTGGTCCACAGCCCTTCATAAGTGAACTGATTGCAAATCTGGCACTGCATCTTGAGCAGGTATTGTGGGGGTAGGGCGTTCAGATGAAGATTAAGTATGCTTGGGCAGGATAAAGATATATTCCTGCCCCACAAGCAGTGCAGGAAAAGGTATACAAGACATACCTTTAGAATGGAGATGAGGAGGAATTTTTTTTTTAGCCAGATTGTGGTGAATCTGTAGAATCCATTGCCACAGATGGCTGTGGAGGCCAGGATATTGGGTGTTTTTAAAGTGAAAAATAATAGGTTCTTGATTCGAAAGGGCCTCAAAGGTTATGGGGAGAAGGCAGGAGAATAGGGTTGAGAAGGAAAGATAGATCAGCCATGATTGATTGGTGGGATAGACTTGATGGGCTGAATGGCCTAATTCTGCTCCAATGTCTTATGATATTTGCATCCTTCCACAACTATATTTACTTATTGTCACCTGTGTGTTTGTCCAAAGATGTGCAGCTCACGTTGTTCATGTTTAATCCAACTAAACAGAGTTCATCTGAAACGGGCATCCTCAATAAATCTCACCTGCTATTGTGATGATAAATCACACCATTCTGCCTCGGTCTATTCTATTAAAGCTCTTCATTACTATAAAAGACCTCCACTGGATTTCCCTCTACCTTCTCCTTGTAAAAGAAAACTAATACCCAGCTTATCCATCCCACCTGGTCTGTTTCACCTTGTAAAAAGCCTTGTGAATCTTGGGCCGTCTGCAATGCCTCTGATTATATTTTTCTCAAATGCCGATCAGAATTGTATACGCTGCTCCAAGTGCTTATCAATAACATTTTTTTATTTTTCAATTCATTCCCTTTGGAAATAAACTAGAATGCTCAGGTTACTTTCTTATGGTTTTATTACTCAGTGTCAAAATCTTTAATAATTATCTTAAAATCACTTGGTTCCTTTTCACCAGATACTACTATTTTTTTAAACTCTTTCCCACATTTAGGTTAGTTTAGAGATACAGAGCGGAAACAGGCCCATCGGCCCACTGGGTCCGCACCGACCAGAGATCCCCACACATTGACACTATCCTACACACGCAAGGGACAATTTACACGTATACTAAGCCAATTTACCGACAAACCTGGATATCTTTGGAGTGTGGGAGGAAACTGAAGATCTCGGAGAAAACTCACACAGTCACGGGGAGAACATACAAACTCTGTACAGACAGCACCCAAAGTCGGAATCGAACCCGGGTCTCTGGCATGGCAAGCGCTCTAAGGCAGCAACTTTACTGTTGCGCCACCGTGCTATGTACTACCAGTCTTTGTACTGCTATAAATACTTCCTTTATATTATTATTATTATTATGTGCCGGCTGTCTGCCCAATTCCTGTTCTCATTTTATCTTCCTGTCATCTTCTTCAGCAGCAGTTCTTTTACAATGGCAAGAGTAAAGACTGAGCCTTTACTTTGCACTTAAACACAGATATTGTCCCAGAATTTCCTTGGACTGAACCCATGGTACAGATTCATTTGCAAGATTGATTGAACCATGCAAATTCTCTCATGGCTCCCCTATCGATAAACACTGCTCTTAACTTGGCCAGGCCATGGCAGGAACTCAAAGAAGTCTGCTTTGTATTCAGTGTTGATGGAATTCAATCGGTCATCCTCCAAAGAAAATCCTACCAAATTTCAAGTTATCATGGAAAGGATTGATTTAGAGGGACATGGGCCACACGCAGGCAGGTGGGACTAGTGTAGATGGGACATGTTGGTCGGTGTGGGCAAGTTGGGCTAAAGGGCCTGTTTCCACGCTGTAAACTCTGAATTATTCTCTATAACTCTATCACAGCAGATATCCACATTCGTAGTTTTGATAACCAACATTTATTCCAAAAAGCCAATTAATTAAAAGCTATAGTATTAAATGCTATAGTATAATTAATTAAATGCTATAGTAACTATGTTTTGATTTTTGCTTCCTTTAACACTTAATTCAAAACTTAGAAGGAGTCAAACCACAATCTGAACCAAAGCCTAATGTCCAATTTGAGGACAGTAGTTTGATTATCTAATTGGTCTGTTTACCTCTGATTAATGTGACTGATATTTGTTCCTTGAGCAACATTTTGATTCTATATTGTCACTAATGTTTTTTTAATTTCTCCCTATTTTTCTTCCAATCTCTGCAATCACCTCCAGTCCAATAACTCTCTGCACTCCATCAGGTCTGCCATCTTAAATATCCCTGAATTTAAATGTTCCACTTCTGGCTTCAGATCCACAAACTGTTGGAGAGTGAATTCTCCCCCAAGATCTCTCCTCATCTATCCTCTCCTTCTTTAGAAGACTCCTTAAAACCTTCCTCTCTGCTCAACCTGGTGTACATATTGATCAAAGATAGACAAAAATGCTGGAGAAACTTAGCAGGTGAGGCAGCATCTATGGAGCAAAGGAAATAGGCAATGTTTTGGGTCAAAACCTGGAACCTGATGGTATACCCGGTCTTGTTCAAAAAACCTGTGCGGACCAATTGGCTGGAGTTTTTACGGACATTTTCAACCTCTAACCTCTTAGGTCTGAGGTTCCCATCTGCTTTAAAAGGGCATCAATTATACCGGTGCCCAAGAAGAGCAAGGTGACGTGCCTCAATGACTATCGGCCAGTGGCACTAACGTCTGTGGTGATGAAGTGCTTTGAGAGGTTGATCATGGCGCAAATCAACTCCTATCTCGACAAAAACCTGGACCCACTGCAGTTCGCGTACCGCCACAACAGATCAACGGTGGATGCGATCTCGCTGGCCCTCCACTCAGCTCTGGACCACTTGGACAACAAAAACTCATATGTCAGGCTGTTATTCATTGATTACAGCTCGGCATTTAATACAATCATCCCCTCCAAGCTGGTTACCAAACCCGCAGAACTGGGTCTCTGCGCATTCCTCTGCAATTGGATCCTTGACTTCCTCATTCACAGACCACAGTCTGTTGGTATTGGTGGAAATGTGTCAGCCTCGATAACAATCAGCACGGGAGCACCTCACGGCTGCGTGCTCAGCCCCCTGCTGTACTCACTCTATACGCATGACTGCGTAGCAGGTCATAGTGCGAACACCATCATCAAGTTCGCTGACGATACAACTGTTGTGGGACGTATCACTGATTGGGACGAGTCAAAGTATAGAAACAAGATCGACCGTCTGACCAAATGATGCCAGCACAATAACCTGGTCCTCAACACCAGCAAAACCAAGGAACTGATTGTGGACTTTCCTGGCCACACACTCATCTCCCCGCTACCTTCAGGTAGAAGATACAGGAGCCTGAAGACTGCAACGTCCAGGTTCAGGAATAGCTACTTCTCCACAGCCATCAGGCTATTAAACTCAACTCATACAAAACTCTGAACATGCATAGCCCATTGTCTGTTTACTTGCACTTTATCTGTATATTTATTCATGTGTGTATATATTTATATAATGGTACTAGACCAAGTGCAGACCCGTTGGGTCTGTTCCCCCAACGTGCGGTTGTGGGGGGGGAGGCGGCATGCAGCATCACACACACTAACTATCCCCCCCCCCCCGCACTCACGCTAATTACCCCCCTTGATATTATATTAATATTATTAATTTTCTCCTTTTACCCCATAACCACCCTATCTACTGACGCATAGCCCCCAACTTGCAGTCACATCTAGAGAGGGGGAGAGGGGGGGTGGGTAGAGGGTGAGGGCAGAGAGAGAGAAGGGGCAGAGACACAGAGAGAGGGGCAAGAGGGAGAGGGGGTGGCGAGGAGGAGAAGAGGGAGGGTGGGTGAGAGGGGAAAGGTGGGGGTGGAGGGGAGGAGAGAGAGAGAGTGAGGGGGAGAGAGGGGGGAGAGGTGAGGGGAGGGGGGGAGAGGGGAGGGGGAGAGGTGAGGGGAGGAGGAGAGGTGGGGAGCAGGGAGGGTGGAGGGAAGGAGGTAGGGGTGTGTGGAGGGGAGGGGGGTTTAGGGGAGGGACGGTGGGGGAGGGGATGGAGGAGAGGGGGGTTTAGGGGAGGGACAGTGGGGGAGGGGATGGAGGGGAGGAGTGGGAGAAAAAGAGGGGAGAAAGAGAGGGAGGGAGAGGAGAGGGGGGGGAGAGGAGAGGGGGGGAGGAGGGGGGGAGAGGAGAGGGGGGGGGGGAGGGGTAGGGGAGAGGAGGGGGGGAGAGGAGAGGGGGAGAGAGGAGAGGGGGGAGTGAGGGGGTGTGCTGAGAGGGGGGTGAGGTGAGGGGAGGGGGAGAGGTGGGGAGCAGGGAGGGGGAGGGGGGGTGGAGGGAAGGGGGTAGGGGTGTGTGGAGGGGGGTTTAGGGGAGGGACGGTGGGGGAGGGGATGGAGGGGAGGAGGGGGAGAAAAGAGGAGAGAGAGAGAGGGGGGAGTGGAGAGGAGAGGTGGGGGAGAGGAGGGGGGGGGAGAGGAGGAGGGGGAGGAGAGGGGGGGGAGAGGAGAGGTGGAGGGGAGAGGAGGGGGGGAGAGAGGAGGAGGGGGAGGAGAGGGGGGGGAGGAGAGGGGGGAGAGGGAGGGAGGAGAGGGGGGGGGGAGAGGATAAGGGGGGGGGAGAGAGAGTGCCTTTTTATTTCAACCCAAACCCCCCAAACAACCATTTGCAGGCAGTGCTTTTTTACTTTAACCATATTTTCATTTTCAAACCACATTAAGGGTACTTACTCACAGTTGTGTGAACATGTGTTCAGTGTTATTCACAGCTCAGAGAAACGTGACCCTCTGCCTTTCTCCAGCTTGCAGACTAATTGAGGCACACCACTTCCTGGTTTTATAGTCCATCCCCCCTGCCGCCAGCAGGGGCAGCAGAGAGAATGGGGAATTTTGTAAAATCATTAATATCTCTGTCATTTTTCATCGACTGGAAAAATCCTCAGCACACATGCGGCGTAGGGGGGCTCTGAGCGAGGTGGCCAAAAATGACGGCCATAGGTGGCGGCGTTCTCTCGGAATTCGCAGCACAGATCGCCAAAACCGGTCAAGAACAGACTTTTAGTAATATAGATATGGACACACTGATCTGTTCTGTATTATTCATGCCTACTCTATTCTGTTGTGCTGAAGCAAATCAAGAATGTCATTGTCCTATCTGGGACACATGACAATAAACTCTCTTGAATCTCTTGAAACCCTTCTTCAGACTAATGTCATATTGATCATATTGAATGATGATGCTGGCTCAAAGGGCCGAGTGGCCTACCTCTGAACCTATATTCTATGTTTCTATGTTTCTAATCCTTGTTCAATGTTCCTAATAACTCCTGATCCTACATATTGATCATATTGAATGGCAGTGCTGGCTCAAAGGGCCAAATGGCCTACTTCTGAACCTATATTCTATGTTTCTATGTTTCAAGCACTTCCTAATAGCTCCTGATCGTATTAATATGTTTTGAAAATGCTCATATGCAAAAACCTTGCAGTGTTATAGCGAACGTAAAGGCATTGTATAGATGGAAGTTGTTGTTGGTATTATTGAATCCATTATGTCAACCAGATAAAATAATTTATTAGCTTTAGCAAATCGAGTGTTCTCTAGAATGTTGGGTGCCTATAAGAATCTAAAGTAAAAACTTTAGTTTGTAACTATAGTCTGAAAAAGGCTCCCAACCCAAAAGGTCACATATCCATGTTCACCAGAGATGCTGCCTGACCCACTGAGTTACTGAGTCTGAAGAAGAGTCTCGACCCGAAACGTCACCCATTCCATCTCTCCAGAAATACTACCTGTCCCGCTGAGTTACTTCAGCATTTTGTGTGTATCATCAGTGTAAACCAGCATCTGCAGTTCCTTCGTACACACACTCCAGCAATGTGTGTCATTTTGCGGGGTCTGAAGAAGGGTCCCGGCCCAAATCATCACCTATCCATGTTCTCCAGAGATGCAACTGACCCACTGAGTTACTCCAGCACTTTGTGTTCTTAAAGAAAATTTTGTTTGATTTGGCTTTGACATCTCATTCCAGGTTACACAGGCCTACAGAATGTTTTTTTATAATCATAGAATATTATTATGGCTGAAGAACTACCTAAGAGCAAAGGGCAATTGACGGATAGAGTTGATCCAGATTAATAAACACTTGTGGATATCAATGGTTAAACAACGAGCTGTTCATGAATGGACTGTTACAAGTTAAAACCCCAAACTTGTGGTTTTTAGGAAGCTGTGTCATGATGAGGTTTAAATGGAGACACAGCGTCTCCACTGAATCCCTACGGTAAGGGTATCCCCCATGTGGAGAGAGCGGTGCCTCGCCATACAGAACTTCCTGGTGTGGAATGTAATAGAAACGAGCTCTCATCCAAAGCCTTGAATTCAATCTGACCTGGTTGTCATGGAATTTTATTCTAAAGAGCCTCATTTCTGACAAGGCTACCTTTCACCATGCTTGTTTAATGTTTAATGCTTTCAAGAAAGCCTGATATCATTTATTTCTGGAAATGCCAACAGGGTTCACATTGTTAAAGGCCAGAAAGGCAGCATTTGATGAATGGACATTCAAGAGTTAAAATAATAAATCTACTGATCAATAGAAACAGCTTATTAAGACTTCTTTGAGTCCATTGTTTGCATAACTCCAAGAATACTAGTAAAGGCGAGAACAAGCATTCCTGGTCATTGCAAAATATAAATTATTTTTAATTATATAAAATGAAAAAAGAACTTGCTTTTACACATGCCTTCCATAACTTTATGAAAATCTTTTCTGATATTAAACACGATGAACACTATTGCAATGTACACAATTTGCCTGTGTATGGGAAATTTCATCGGCAACTAATGTGTGACTGGTCAATTTCTATCCGGTAATGAGGAGAATTGCAAATCTTCTTCGGGTGCTGTCACCAAAATAAGAAACTAGCTGCAAGTTAATGACTCCTACGAAAGGCAGGACGTCCAGCATTACAGAACAACCCCATACTGTACTGTTGGCCAGGAAATTCCATTCCATAGCCTCTCCACCTCTTTACCTCTCTTTCTTAAGAAGGCTCCTTAAATCCTAGCTCTCTGAATGAACCTATTGTTATCTGAGACTTTAACCCTGGAAGCAACAATAATGTATCTGCTGAGCAAAGTCATGAAAAAAAAGCTTCGAAAATTATTTTAAAAATGCAAAATGCACGTCAAACAGTATTAATCATTTGCTACATAAAGATATGTTTTCTTTAACTAATGCTCCTTAATAATCATAGACCTGATACTTCACTATCAACTGAGAAGTAAAATTAAATATAACAAATAAGTTCTGCAAGGCACTATTCCTTCAGGTTCCAGGTAGTTCCCCATTGCTGCCTCAAATCCTGCTCCTGCCCAACTTGCTGGTACACCTTGGTGGGGCCAGATCAAAAGCCAAAAGGTCTTTAAGGGCCTATCCCACTTTCATGACCTAATTCACAACCTTTTTTACTCGTGGACATTTTTCATCATGCTAGAAAACCCCCCCAACCTAATTGATGCCACGAGTACTTACGACTAGCATCACGACATCCTACGACCTACCTACGACCTCCTACGACCTTGTGACGACTATGCTGCGAGTATGAGTCAAGGGTAAACTCGGCAGAGGTCGTGAATTAGGTCGTGAAAGTGGGACAAGGCCCTTTAGAAACCACCCTAGCTCACATAGGAGGAACTTCCAATTTCTTGTTAGCCTCAACTGATGTTTATATTTGTTTTGGTCAGCAACACAGCATTTTGAAGGAATTTAACAGAACAAATAGGGGAACATTATCCTCCCCCTTAGAAAGGCAGCAGTGACGGATTGACATAAAAATAATTGAATAAAAGAAGCAAGAAGGATATATGTAATTTCAATATACTCAAACTATGACGAGAAACTACACCTACAATTTGGTAGTTAAATTAAGTCAATCTCTCTTAGGAGGTATTTTTATTTCATTTATTCATCCACCATAATTTTGATAATAACAATAGCATTATAATAAAAAATCTGCCGGGGTCTTAAAGTGCCTCCAAAATGCAGGTAATTATAGTTCTTCAACTCTTCAACCACAAAGGTACATTGCTTAAACAAACAATCTACACTGAACACTTATATAGCAAGAGATTTCCAAAAATACTTCAAAGACAGGTATAAAGTCTACTTGATAAAATCCCACATCCTTGCTGGTGTGTGTGAATCCCGAGCCCACGGCCGTGCAAAGTGGAGAAAGACATTTGAGGAGGCAGAGGAGCATTGAGAGTGTCTGTAACAGGGGCAGACAGGTCAAACATGAAGAGCAGAAGGGGTGCGCGGCATCCCAAACAAGATGTCCACCCATCCACCAGAAAGCAGCCTTGTCCCACCTGAAGCAGATTGCAGACCCCAGAATGGAAGCTTCAGCCATTGCAGAGCCCACGGATCTACTGCCCAAGCAAGTCATCCTCAAACCCAATAGATTGCCAAAGGAAAGATTTTGAAGTTTACATAACTTTCACGTAAAATACACAAAACGCTGAAGTAACTCTGGATAGAAGGAATGGATGACGATTCAGGTCGAGACACTTCTTCAGACTTTCATGTGATTCCTTTGGGTCAGCAGTGGAGAAAAACAGCAACTGACAGGCCAGATGGGCAGAGATGGGCTGAATTACCAACAACAACTTCTGAAGAAGGGTCTCTACCCAAAACATTGCCAATTACTTCTCTCCGGACTTGCTGCCTGTCCTGCTGAGTTACTCCAGCATTTTGTGTCTATCTTCGGTGTAAACCAGTATCTGCAGTTCCTTCCGACACATTTCGTCAGATGCATCAAGGTCTGTTCACCAACACCTCCTGGACTTCAAGAATACAACTTGAGAATTAGTATTTAACTTATATATGCTCTGAAATCTCAAAGACCTGCTAAGTTACTCCAGCATTTTGTGTTTATCTTCCCAAAGATACTGTTGTTTTTTACTGTAATAAGTAATAGCAGCAAATAGCGATAGTTTTGCTTCATTACTGCCCATTAGGGCAGTAATCTGACCTATCAATTCAGGCTTCCAAACTATTTATGTCAAACTCACTGCTTTAATGCTATTACTTCCAAATGGCACTTATGTTAATACAAAGGAAGAATAAAAGACTCAAACTAGTCCTATCCAAACACAGAGAACAGCACAAAACCCAAGACAGCAGTGCTCTACAGGCCTAAATTTGTTTGTATTTCTATCAAATAATAGGTCAAACACAGATCAGAAGCAAGTAGTGAATTAAGCAATCAAAATATTCCAAACTGGTCTTTCTCATAATGTATAAGTGTAATCATACGTTGTGATTATAAATGTCACACACTGTAATTATAAATATTATACACAGCAACCCTCAACTAGAAAGGACTTGAATATAGAGAATTCAACAAAGCCGTTCATAGATTTCACAAGCATTCCTGGCATTTAACAACCAGGTCAGCACATCACACCTTACTGATTGCTGGTTATTCATCAGTACACAAACACAAATGTATCTCAAGCTATTTGCATTTCATTGCCTGTTCCGGGAAAACAACCCTTAAATTAAAAATCACTCACTGAGTGAAGGACAGCACTGGTGCTGCAGAACCTGCCACTAACAAACAAGGAATTTGGACCACGAGATTGATTAAAGTGTTGTGCTGCGAGGATCTCTCCACATTCTGCCCTTCAGAGTAATTAAGCTGTCACCTATAAGTGGATTATAGGCCACAGTGCAAAGGGAACTGACTCTGCAAGCAGATGTTTTGCTGGAGTCCTGAATGGCTTTTTTTTTCAGCGCCCTTCTGCTAATTACCATAGTTCTATTCTGTCTGCCACTCTCACTGTCAGTGGGGCAGTGTGGCTGTGGCTGCCATCTGTTCCCATTCTATTCTTCACCCTTTTCAAGGCCTCTGAAGATTTAATCTTTTCTTCCTCTCCATAATGCGGCTGCAGGGTGCAGGGCTGGGTTATTCAGCCTTTATTAAGGCAGTGGCACGCGCCAGTCCCCTTAGGAAACCGCTTCGGACCAGACACATGTTACTCAAACGTCCTGATACTGCTGTGAGCAGCTTGACTGATATCCATTTCAGATCTGTGAAATGTTCACTTTAAGTCATTTTATAAATTCACTGCAAAAAAATAGAGAATGAATATAGAATCACAGAAAGGCTACAGCAAACAGTAAGGCCATGCAGCTCATCAGTCTGAAGGAGGGTCCCAACCTGAAACATTACCTATCCATGTCCTCCAGAGATGACACGCTGAGATACTCCCAGCACTTGGTTGTATGCAAGATTCCAGCATCTGCTGTTCTTTGTGTCTCCATGGGGCCCATCAATGAAGCCAAGATGAGGTCAATTTGTCTGGCCCCACTCACCAACCACTAAATATATTTCCTCTCATTCACTTATCTAATTCCTTTTTGAATGTCACAGTTGAATCTCCTTTGATAGATTGGCATTCCATTTGCTACACAACATTTTTTCCCCCATGTATCCTTGATCGGATTTTGCTGGCTTTACCTTGCACTAAACGCTGTTCCCTTATCATGTATCTATACACTGTAAAAGGTTCGATTGTAATCATGTCTTTCAGCTGACTGGATAGCAAGCAACAAAAGCTTTTCACTGTACCTCGGTACATTTGACAATAAACTAAACTGAACTGTTCAAGAAGGAACTGCAGATGCTGGAAGATCGAAGGTACACAAAAATGCTGGAGAAACTCAGCGGGTGCAGCAGCATCTATGGAGCGAAGGAAATAGGCGACTTTTCGGGCCGAAACCCTTCTTCAGGCTGATGGGGGGTGGGGGGGAGAAGGAAGGAAAAAGGGAGGAGGAGGAGCCCGAGGGCGGGGGGATGGGAGGAGACAGCTCGAGGGTTAAGGAAGGGGAGGAGACAGCTGATAGTTGAACTGAACTGAACTGTTTCTTGTCTTTCTTCCCAATCACCTTCAACCTTGGTCCTTTGTCTTAATCCATTTACCATTGAAAACAGTTTCTCTCTACTTGCCCTGTCTGAATGTTTAAGGGAATAAAAGGATATAGGATTAATACAGGAAAATGGGCCAAGAGTGTACGATCAACCATAATCTTTGTGAATGGCTTACTTCGGATTCCATTACTTCTGTTCATGTATTCATGATTCCAAATACCTTTATTGGCTCTCCTGACATCCACTTTCCCAAGGAGAAAAAATCTCACATCTTCACTTTATCCACGTAACTAACTAATCCCTGGAATCATTCTGGTCAACCTCTGCAGCAGCCTTTCCAAAGCCTTCACATCTTTCCTGAAATATTGCCACACGACATTCCAGTTGCTGCTGAGCTAGTGTTTTATAAATGTCCCTCATTTATAAATTCCAGAATACTGTTGTATTTTAGGGCTCTGCTTATTAAAGCCCATGGTCCCTCATGCTTTTTTAAACCCTGATTTTGCGGCTTGTTCTGCTACATTCAATGAACCATGCACAGATCGTTATCTGCACCTTTTTGGAGTTGTGCCCCTCTAGTTTACATTACCTCTCTATATTTTTCCTCCTGTGAAGCAATAGAAACATAGAAACATAGAAAATAGGTGCAGGAGGAGGCCATTCGGCCCTTCGAGCCTGCACCGCCATTCAATATGATCATGGCTGATCATCCAACTCAGTATCCTGTACCTGCCTTCTCTCCATACCCCCTGATCCCTTTGGCCACAAGGGCCACATCTAACTCCCTCTTAAATATAGCCAACGAACTGGCCTCAACTACCTTCTGTGGCAGAGAATTCCAGAGATTCACCACTCTCTGTGTGAAAAATGTTTTCCTCATCTCGGTCCTAAAAGATTTCCCCCTTATCCTTAAACTGTGACCCCTTGTTCTGGACTTCCCCAACATCGGAAACAATCTTCCTGCATCTAGCCTGTCCAACCCCTTAAGAATTTTGTAAGTTTCTATAAGATCCCCCCTCAATCTTCTAAATTCTAGCGAGTACAAACCGAGTCTATCCAGTCTTTCTTCATATGAAAGTCCTGACATCCCAGGAATCAGTCTGGTGAACCTTCTCTGTACTCCCTCTATGGCAAGAATGTCTTTCCTCAGATTAGGAGACCAAAACTGTACGCAATACTGCAGGTGTGGTCTCACCAAGACCCTGTACAACTGCAGTAGAACCTCCCTGCTCCTATATTCAAATCCTTTTGCTATGAATGCTAACATACCATTCACCTTCTTCACTGCCTGCTGCACCTGCATGCCTACTTTTAATGACTGGTGTACCATGACACCCAGGTCTCGTTGCATCTCCCCCTTTCCTAATCGGCCACCATTTAGATAATAGTCCACATTCCTGTTTTTGCCACCAAAGTGGATAACCTCACATTTATCCACATTATACTGCATCTGCCATGCATTTGCCCACTCACCCAGCCTATCCAAGTCACCTTGCAGCCTCCTAGCATCCTCCTCACAGCTAACACTGCCCCCCAGCTTCGTGTCATCCGCAAACTTGGAGATGTTGCATTCAATTCCCTCGTCCAAATCATTAATATATATCGTAAATAGCTGGGGTCCCAGCACTGAGCCTTGCGGTACCCCACTAGTCACTGCCTGCCATTGTGAAAAGGACCCGTTTACTCCTACCCTTTGCTTCCTGTCTGCCAGCCAGTTCTCTATCCACATCAATACTGAACCCCCAATACCGTGTGCTTTAAGTTTGTATACTAATCTCTTATGTGGGACCTTGTCGAAAGCCTTCTGAAAGTCCAGATATAACACATCCACTGGTTCTCCCTTATCCACTCTACTAGTTACATCCTCGAAAAATTCTATAAGATTCATCAGACATGATTTACCTTTCATAAATCCATGCTGACTTTGTCCAATGATTTCACCACTTTCCAAATGTGCTGCTATCCCATCTTTAATAACTGATTCTATCAGTTTCCCCACTACCGACGTTAGACTAACTGGTCTGTAATTCCCCGTTTTCTCTCTCCCTCCCTTTTTAAAAAGTGGGGTTACATTAGCTACCCTCCAATCCTCAGGAACTATTCCAGAATCTAAAGAGTTTTGAATCCAATACATCTATCTGCATTAAATTACATTGAAGATAGACACAAAAAGCTGGAGTAATTCAGCAGGTCAGGCAGCATCTCTGGAGAGAAGGAATGGGTGACATTTCGGGTCGAGACCCTTCTTACCCGAATCATCACCCATTCCTCTCCAGAGATGCTGCTTGTCCCGCTGAGTTACTCCAGCTTTTTGCATCTATCTTCGATTTAAACCAGGATCTGCAGTTCCTTCCTTCATATTTTGTCTACTTAAATTTTATTGGTGGTATATCTGCCTATTTCATCAGTTTCTCTGAATCCATTCAAAGTCAATTATATTTGCCACTGCTCACTACACTTCCGGATCCTGTATCATCTAGACTGTACCTTGTATGTCCAAGCCCAAGTGATTGATATATATTAACAGAAGTAGTGATCCTGGTACTGATCTCTAACAAATGCCATTCTACACATCCCTATTGTTCAAATACCAACCACTTAATGTTCTGCCATCTCACACTTATCTAATTCCTTAAGCATGTGGCAACAGATCTTCAATTCTGATAGAAACCCTATTAAGAAGCAATTTACCTAAGATTTTAAGAAACCATATTAAGAAGGATTTACCAAATATCCTGTGAAAGTTCTTATACACCATATCAACCATCATATACTCCCTTTTTCTAATATGTTACTTAAAGATAATTTGCCTTTGACAAATACATATATCCAGTAACCTTGTGTAGGAAGAAACTGCAGAGGCTGTTTTATACCAAAGATAGACACAAAATGCTGAAGTAACTCAGCGGGTCAGGCAGCGTCTCTGGAGAAAAAAGGCGGGTGACGTTTCGAGGTTGGAATTTCTGAGGAAGGATTCCAACTCGAAATGTCACCCATCCTTTTTCTCCAGTGATGCTGCCTGACCCGCTGAATTACTCCAGCACGTTGAGTCTATATCCAGTAACCTTCATGGCCTCAGGATGTCACACATACTTTACAAAGAAACCTTGTTGAAGTATATTCATGGATGTAATGTACAGAAATGTATAGAAATGCAACATTTAATTTGTATACAGAAAGGTCCGAGGAAGAGCAGTAAGAGTTCATGTTCATAAGTTCCAGGAGCAGTATTAGGCCATTCGGCCCATCAAGTCTACTCCGCCATTCAATCATGGCTGATCTATCTTTCCCTCTCAACCACTTTCTCCTGCCTTCTCTCCATAACCCCTGACACCCAAGAGCTCAAACAAGATGTAGATTTTTGCTCAGAAATTAAGTTCTATCTGGTAGCATTAAATGTTCTAGTTTTATTAGAGCATTATGTTCAGCCTTTACATTCAGTTCTATTGAAGACATTGGAGTTAATTTTGGAAACAGATAGCAATGTAAAAATGTGACTATATGGGATATTTATATCCTAATTCTTTTTTTCAGTAATTTTATTTTAATGATGTGGATAAGAGGTAAATATTTCTCTCTTCATTTCTTTCACTGTTCCCTAGAGATCTTTTATGCCCTCTTGAAAAGATAGATAGACCCTTGGTTTTCTCGATCATTCAAATTAACAGCAGCTCCAGCAGGCTATTTGTAATAATTCAATAACTAATCGCAAGATCATAAGACATAGGAGCAGATTAGGTAATTCGGCCCTTTGAGTCTGCTCTGTCATTTGATTATGGCTGATCTATTTTTCCAGCTCAACTTAATTTTCCTCCTTGTTTTCTTAGACACCCTTACTGATCAAGAACCTATTAATCACCACATTAAAAATACTCAATGACTTGGCCTCCACCGCTGTCAGTGGAAATGAATTCCACAGATTCACCGCCTAATGACATTTCTCCTCATCTCCATTCTAAAGCCTTATTCTGAGGCTGTGCCCTCTTGACCTAGACTCTCCCACTACTGAAAACATCCACTCCACATCCATCCACTCTATCTAGTCCTTTCATTATGCGGTAGGTTTCAATGAGATCCCCCTCATCCATCTAAACTCCAGCAAGTACAGGCCTAGAGCCATCAAACGTTCCTCATAAATTAAACCAATTATCGCCAGGATCATTCTCGTTAAGCTCCTCTGGACACTCTCCAACCCAAGCTCATCCTTCCTCAGATATGAGGCCCAAAACTGCTCACAATGAGGCCATCAAGATAAGCAAGGTACACAAAATTGCTGGGGAAACTCAGCGGGTGCAGGAGCATCTATGGAGCGAAGGAAATAGGCGACGTTTCGGGCCGAAACCCTTCTTCAGACGGTACTAGTCTGAAGAAGGGTTTCGGCCCGAAACGTCGCCTATTTCCTTCGCTCCATAGATGCTGCTGCACCCGCTGAGTTTCCCCAGCAATTTTGTGTACCTTCGATATTCCAGCATCTGCAGTTCCCTTTTGAACATCAAGATAAGCAGATGGGTTACTACAAGTGGGCTCAGTGTTAGTCTGGATTACCGTCTAATAACTGCTGGTACAATGTGGACTTCATCGCAACAGTAACCGACAACATCGTCCCCACGGTAAGGGTAAGCACCTTTCCGAACCAAAAACCCTCGGTAGACAGGTCTGTTCGTGTGGCCCTGAATGCTCGCACCTCTGCCTACAACTCGGGCCTGGCATCAGGAAACATGGACGTCTACAAGGCAGAGTCCTACCGACTGCGAAGGGCGGCGAAGGACGCAAAGAGAAGGTACAGAGACAAGATGGAGTTACAGATGGAGCAGCAGGACACCAGAAGCCTGTGGCAGGGGCTACGGATTGTAACCAACTACCGAAGCACCCCTCCCTCATCCGCAAGTGCCGGCACCTCCCTAGCTGATGACCTGAACTCCTTTTACGCTTGTTTCGAGAGGGGCAACACCACTCCAGGTCTGCCGACTATCGACAATACCGCCAGCAGGCTGGCTACCGAAGCTGAAGGGAGGAATGTGCACACATTCTCGCTGTCCGAGCACGACGTGAGGAGGGCTCTGACACGGGTGAACACGAGAAAAGCTGCAGGCCCCGCTGGCATCTCGGGGCGAGTACTCAAGTCCTGTGCTACGCAGCTAGCTCCAGTGCTCACTACATTATTCAACCTCTCCCTGGACAAGTCCGTGGTCCCTGCCTGCTTCAAAAAATCCATCATTGTACCGGTACCAAAAAATGCCTGCCCAGCCTGTCTGAATGACTACCGTCCGGTGGCCCTTACCTCGGTAGTCATGAAATGCTTTGCGAGGCTGGTGAAGAAACACATCTGCGCCTTCCTCCCTCGGAACATGGACCCGTTGCAGTTCGCATACCGTCCGAACAGATCCACGGACGATGCGGTCTCCCAGGTCTTGCACACCGCTCTCTCCCATCTGGACAGCCAGAAGGGGGGCTACGTGAGGATGCTGTTCATAGACTACAGTTCAGCCTTCAACACGATAGTCCCCACCAGACTGGCCGGGAAGCTAATGGAATTGGGGCTCAACACCTCCCTGTGTGCCTGGTTCCTGGACTTTCTTACCGCCAGGCCCCAGGTAGTCAAGATGGGAGGGAATACATCGAAGTCCCTCACCTGAGCACAGGATCGCCCCAGGGTTGCGTCCTCAGCCCCCTATTGTACTCCCTGTACACACATGACTGTGTGGCTAGGTTCAGCTCCAACTCAATAATGAAGTTTGCTGATGACACTGTGGTGGTGGGCCTGATCTCAGACAACGACGAGAAGGCCTACCAGGAGGAGGTGGCTGGTCTAGCACTCTGGTGCCAGGATAACAGCCTCCTCTTGAACATCAAAAAAACGAAGGAGCTGATCATGGACTTTAGGAGGGCACATCATCCGAGGACGTACACTCCATTGAGGATAAATGGGGATCCTGTGGATAGGTTTTAAATATCTGGGAGTCCACATCTCCGAGGATATGACATGGGCATCACACGCCTCAGCACTCATGAGTAAGGCAAGGCAGCGCCTTTACCACCTCAGGCAATTGAGGAAATTCAGAGTGTCTCCGAGGATCCTCCAGTGCTTCTACGCAGCGGCGGTGGAAAGCATCTTGTCCGGAAATATTACCATCTGGTTTGGGAATTGCTCTGCCAAGGACAAGAAGGCTCTGCAGAGAGTAGTGCGTTCGGCCGAACGCACTATGGGAACTTCACTTGCTCCCCTGCAGAAACTATACATCAGGAGGTGCAACTCCAGAGCCAACAATATCATGAGAGACCCCTTCCACCCCTGTAACGGACTGTTCCAGCTGCTACGGTCAGGCAAACGCCTCCGTTGCCATGCGGTGAGAACGGAGAGGTTGAGAAGGAGTTTCTTCCTAGAGGCCATTCGGACTGTAAACGCCTATCTCACCAGGGACTAACTCTACTGAACGTTTTTCCTTCCATTATTTATTATGTAAAAGAATATGTGTGTTATGATTGTGTTTATAGTTTGTTTGGTTGTTTGGTTGTTTGTCTTTTGCACAAAAGTCCGCGAGCATTGCCACTTTCATTTCACTGCACATCTCGTATGTGTATGTGACAAATAAACTTGACTTGACTTGACTTGACTTGGAATAGAGAGGGCACACCAGAGCAAGCAGTATCCATTTCTTCAGAATTTCTTCCTTTGATTAACAGCTTGCAGAGGCATACAATGCAGGAGTAACTCAGCGGGACAGGCAGCATCTCTGGATAGAAGGAATGACTGACATTTCGTCTTGAGACCTCATCACCCATTCCTTCTATCCACAGATTCTGCCTGTCCCACTGAGTTATTCCAGCATTTTTTGTCTATATTTGGCGTAAATCAGCATCTGCAGTTCCCTCCTACATAATGTAGGCTTCCTCATGAAGACCAATGTCTTTTGACAAGCAGAAGCTGGCATGTGCTGGGGCAATTCGGCAGTGACAAGGAGAAAATTAAAAGGCAAGACCAAACATGAACCCTAATTGTAATTCAGCAAACATGACTGCCCTTAAAAGATCAGTCAATTGCTTGTTGTCCGATGGTTTTGTAATGTGCTAATTGACTCTTTGTTGCGCCATAGAACAGCAGTTGCATTTTAAAGAAAATGAATATTATAAAGTACTTTGAAACATAGTGGGGAAAAGGGGGGGAAAAAAGCTCTTTCTGTAAATAGCTAAAGTTGGTGCAATATTTCTTCATCAACTGGTAAGTATGGAGAACCACTTGAATCAAAGGAGAGGGCAAGCATTCCATCTTTGAAACAGAATCATATTATGAGGCATTACTTGCCTGCAATCTACAAACGACTGTGAATGCAGCACCAGAAATGGCAGAGCATTAAATTGATGAATGTTTCATCGGCGCTATGTTTCTCACAGAGTAATAGTTAGGTTTCATTTGGCAAAGTACTTCAGTAGATTATTGTGATACCACAGATACAAATGAGTATGGTCAGATGCATTTGTTCAGTCGAGGTTTTTTGATGTCTTTTGACTACTAAAAGCTTTTCAATGCCTTTCAGAATACTGAAAAAAAGGCAAAAATATATATTTCTCATGACTCAATAGTTTCCACGGCCAATGCTAGTTGTTTAAGGAACCAGGCATAAGTAACCATGGTGACAGTTACTGTAAATCACTCTTTATCTCATAGAGGGAATATAGTACCTCATTCTTTCGATCCACCTTCATTTGGAGGGTAACATCAGTATCACATTGTGTCAATCAGAGTATTACTTTCAGTAAAAATGTCTATCAGTTATTTTCAACAAATTGCAAGAAATATCACTGTGTAATGATGTTTTGATATCCATTCTGAGATCCATCAGATTAATAGCATTTGGAAGCATTAATAAATTGAAAAAAAAATGTTCACTCAAATTAGAATTACTTTTTGGACGATAGCATCCATAACCATAATTGGAATGACAATAATCCTAATTATGAAATATACTCTGGCGTTTGATGAACAAGGTCACATAATTTATAACAAAGTTCCACTTAGTTTAAATGGTATTCCTGTGCATGTCTATGGTTTTAATGTTAATTAAACTTCTTATTCCTTCAAATCTTTTCTAAATTGCTCAGATGCCACATTCTGTGAAGTTGAATACATGCTAAAATCAAGACCAATGCTATTTATACCTATGTGTTCATTTAAAAATAAACATTATTTATATTTTTAAATAATAATTTGGCATTAGTACTGTTAAAGACGTAACATTGTGCATTTATTCCAACTCTCCATCAGAAACATTAACAATACAGGGAGAGAAATGGAATGTAAATCAATTCTGTCATCATCATTGGAAATCTATGTGGGGGGAGTTAGTGAAATGAAAGGTACTTTTATGTTGTTTTTATCCTGGCACTTGATTATGGGAGTCTGCAATCATAAGTTGGCTCCGAACAGTTACATTACTAAATCAGGCCCCCTGATCCCATGGGGAGATAGACTGGGCCTACAGCTTTGCTGCACGGAGACAGGGGCTGGATGCGAGAGCTGCTTCAAGGACGTCACTCTCTTGAAATCTGAACCAAACAGGTGGCAGTGCATAACTAGCATTATATTCACAATTCCCAAATATCCTCAACATCTCAGCTGTTTACTGGAGATTCTCTTTCGTAGTTGCAAAATCAATGCTGATCCCGAAAGGCTAGGATTCTAAAAGAAAGACTGCAGCTTCAGTAAATATGGCCAGTGTTATGAATGATAAAGGTTGACTTTCATTTAAAAAATATGACAGATGGCCTCTTTGTCACCCACCCTCCCATTGCCTTGTGGTTTTATATATCCGTTTGCATTTCGCTTCTTCCATGATAGTACGTTGACATGTAATTGTAACTCCCCCTAGTTACTAAAGTTGTAGTGTCCATTCTGTTGAATTGCACATGCAGGCAAGATATAACAAAAGAATCTGCAAGACTTAATATAAATCATTATCACATTTATAAATGAGGTTTAGTTTTAGAGATTCTGTACAGCATGGCTATCCCCACACATTCACAGTAACCTACACACACCAGGGACAATTTACATTTATACCAAGCCAATTAATCTACAAACCTGTATGTCTTTAGAGTCCGAAGATCTCGGTGAAAACTCACGCTGTCATGAGAAGAATGTACAAACTCCATACAGACAGCGCCCGTAGTTGGGATTGAACCCGGGTCTCCGGCGCTGCAAGTGGTTAATTGTAGGTTAATTGGCTTGGTGAAAATAGGTTAATTGGATTGGTAAATGTAATAAAATGTATAGTCCCTAGTGGGTGTAGAATAGTGTTAATGTGCGGGGAACGCTGGTGGGAGTGGACCCGGTGGACCGAAGGGCCTGTTTCCACGCTATATCTCTAAACTAAACTAAACTAAAAGTGCTGTAAGGCAGCAACTCTACCGCTGCTCCACCATGCCACTCTAACAGTGATCTGTGAATTTAGATTTTAAATTAAGTCCACATATAAATGTATTGGAATATTGAGTCCCCTTTATCCTTACACTGCAATGCCTCTCTATTTAATTAAGCACTTACAGTATATACAAAGCTTATTACAGTTCAGAATAGAAGCTAACTTCCTCATTCTGGAGTTATGTTGTAGGCCCTGTACAAGTTTACTGAATACATACACCACAAAATGTATCAAATTGTGTGACACTGTAGTTATACTTTAACTAAATAATACAATGAGGATTTTTGAAGATCAAAGTAAAAATATAAATTTTGATTACGGCTTTATGAAATACAGTTTATCTCAATAAATGACAGTAAGAATGATTAACATTTTCATGCAGAATATAAAATAACACTTCAAGATCATTAATCCCATGCAAATAAGATGTATTTACAAACCAAATATAAATCCCCTATAGATTACTTGCTTTTCCCTGTAATGTACCAAATCAATGTGTAGTTATGAGTTGAGGTGTTTTAAAATCTAGCTGCCATTGAGTTTGTCAAAGTTTGTTCAACAATGGAAAATACCATTGCATTCCTCTATCCATAGTTTTTAAACTACAAATGGTACGAGATATGCCCCAATTATTTTATTTATTTTTAGATGCTGCTGCACAGTTTTTAAACAGAAAGACTAAATTAGTTGGAGGGAGAATGTGTATGTAAAGGGCCCAGCTGAACGAGACTGTGTAAAATTTTAAGTCAGTTGGCAGGCAATTTTTATTGCTCTGTTTTTCTAGTTCAAATTTATGTCCTGACGCCACAGAGTTATCTTCAGAGGCAGAAGCAGAGATGGAAATTAATCTGTTCATGAGGATTTTGTGGAAAATTATCAAGAAGAGCAAGACAGGTGAAAGATGAAGATGTACAGACCTGATTGATTTTGAGGTTTAACCCCCTGGCCTTGGGAAAATCAGAAATTTTATTGAAATAGCAGTTATTTCAATGGATGAAAAAGTGGGCCAATAAAGACAAAGGTTAGGCAATATAATCACACATTGAGATAAAGGTCACTGTTTGTTCAATCCCAAAGCTATCACAGTTTTCACTACTATATTCTTTGTCTCGTATCTTTCTGATCATCTATCAATGTCATTTTACAATACATGCAGTCATCAATGCAAACATATTTTGAAGAACAGAGCTGTATTGTTCCCCATATTAAATGTTAAACTTCATTCTGGGTTATAATTAGGATAGCATGATTGGCTTGCCTGCCAATGGATTCAGTTCCAGGTTGTGGTGGATTATTTTATTCGGCTGATATATTTTCTTTTTCTTTTGTCCATCACTTTCTCTTGTAGTAACGGTCACAATGAAAGGAATCTAACCTAGCTAGGGATGTTTTTTTTTATGTGGGAATAAGGAAATAACAGCATCTGTCTGTGTGCTGATAATGGTGAGGCACTGCATTCAGGGACTCCATATCAGAACCTAGACCTGCACAGGAAACATGAGGACATTCATACCCCCGATCTCATCGATGCTTTGTGGCCACTTTAAGATAACCGTGATAATGAACGCCGTACGTACATCCAGGAAGCACATGTGATATAATTATACAGAGGCAGCCTGTTACCTTTCCCAGGTACCTGTCACAGTGGCGGGTAACAATAGGATAAGGGGCATCCCTTGGCTCCTTGCTTACTTGTTCCCAGGGTTACATTTTCAAACCTGAATGCACCAAAAAGGAGCACCTGCCAATGGATTCAGTTCCAAGCTGTGGTGGACCTGAAACAAGAGAAACAACGTTAATATTTCAAGTCAATGATCATCAACCGAATGAATGTTGATGGTGAGACAATGCGTTGATGTATTATCAAGGATTCCCTATCAGAAGCTAAACCAGCACAGAAAATATGAGGAATGTCGATAACATGGAGCACAATGAACCCAGATGTTGTAATCTTGTGTAAAACACAAAGTACTGGAGCAACTCAGCAGATCAGGCAGCATCTATGGAGGAGAGGATAGGTGACATTCCAGCATGAACCCTTCTTTAGACTGTACATGATACATGATTGACTTGGAATGTTAGTTTCCTTTTACACAAATGCTGCCTGACATTGTGGTGACACAGTGAGAGTTTCCCACTTCATATTCGCCTGCACAAACCTGCCGTAATGTGGGAACAGCCTCTTCCCAAGGAACAACCGCTGAAGGAGGATCAAGACAGGAGACAATGAGCATCAGATGCAAAGGCACAGTCAACTATCTTTCATTTCATCGTAGAAACCTGCTCAACATCAATGCAACTGAGAGAACGTGGCAATCCAAGACTGCGTTCGGCAAGTCATGAATAATATTCAGCATTTGGAGCTGATAAACACCAAGTACTTTTTGTGTCACCAAGGATCTCATTTTCAGAAATTGCACTGGGCCTAGCATTTATTTCTGTGTCTGGTATTGTACATCAGAATCCTGGCTTTGTGCAATGTGGGAGGCATTTTTTGATTTCCAAAGCCTTTCCACCATCAGAAGGCACACAGTGAAGGTGATGATGTGCTCGCAACCTGTGTGAATGACTTCAGCTCCGACAAAGCTAAGAACTCTAAGGTTATCTGTGGCAAAGAAGCACAGGTGAGTTCAGCCATGGTCTTATTGAATGGACAGGGAGGTTTGAGGGTCCGGGTGGCATATTCATGCGCCTATATTTTTTGTGTTTTGCAGTCTTTTAGAAGCATTACGATAGATTCCATATCGTATAATTTGACACCATCAATAATTTATGATATTCAAGAGGCAAGAGTGTTTTATCATCATATGCCCCAAAGAGGACAATGACATTCTTACTTGTAGCAGCACAACTGCTGTATATATACACATTATATACACATAAAACAAGCATACTAACATCTAACAATAATAGTGGTAAAAGGTGAAACCAATGCCCCCAAGTCTATATATTTTGAGGTTGTAGTGTTTCGAAGCCTGATAGCTGTAGGGAAGAAGCTGTTCCTGAACCTGGATGTTAGTTTTCAGGCTCCTATATCTTCTTCCCAATGGCAGAAGTGTATGAGTGTGTGGCCAGGGTGGTGGTGTGTGTCTCTGATGTTGCTGGCTGCCTCTCTGAAGCAGTGATCCCTGTAAATCTCTTTGATGGTGGGGAGGTCAGTAGCCATGATGGACTGGGCAGTGTTCATCACTTTTTCCAGTTTTCTTCGCCCCTGGGCATTCAAGTTGCCAAACCAGGCCATGATGCTTTATTCCCTCAATAGCCAACCTCGGTTCAGCAGCAATCGACACCACTGGGGAACACTCTCACTTGATCTTTCTAGTCCTATCTAGTGTAAATTTGCTGAGATTGTTTCCTTCTAATTGGAGAACTTTATTTTTAATTCCATCTTCGTCAATGCTGTAGATGTCAATTTGTAAATTGAACCCTTTATGCAATAGTGATGAATTACCGTTCACTAAAGAAAGTAGCAGCCTCTTTGGGTAAGGTACACAAACCTATGGTCACACCCAGAGAAATGATCTCTGAAGTCATGTTAAATAAATCTAATGGACTCGGAGTGCAAGACCACCCAATGTTGGAAGGAGAGTGTGTTCAGAGAGTGAGTCATTTAAGTTTTAATCATAGAACATCTAATGTTACCAATGGCATTGACTTAAATTTAAAGTGTTCAAATTCTTACTAAAACAAGTTTATGAATAGCAAGTTTTGTATTCCGCCACGCAGACAATACCCTGGAGCATTTGTGGGGCCTTGCTGAATATAGTAAGGCACTGTATCAGCCTGAGACCAAGGGGAAAGCTGACTAGGAAATGTGCCAACTTAAACAATAGCTGCTCTCAGTGTAAATATGGGAATGGGAGAGATGGGGAATCAAATTCTCTTTCCATATCAAAACATTGTATTTGTTTCTGAAATTAGAACAATAGCAGGAGCACGTGACATGAGCTGACTCCTTTGGCTGTTATATATCAACTGGTCTAGTGTAAAGTTAGACGCAAACTATTTGAAAAACCTTTCTTTCTTTGTCGTGTCAATCTCACCCATGCTTTCAAAGATCATGGTCAATAATTGTGATAAGATTCATCCGCTGATATGTCACAGCAGAGGAGCTTTTGTGCTCTGTATCTCTGAAGTGTTTCTGTTGTACGGCTGTCTGCCTTCTTTGATTTGAAACAGTCGCCATTAATTCACAAGACCATCTTCTTTGTTACCATTTTCCAAATCCTTTTCAGTCAAACCTCACGAGTGCTGCTGTCTCCTTTCATTGAAAGTAAATGTTCGGAAATATAAAAAGCAAAGATAATTCCCTACAGTGGGGCCGAGAGCAAGCTCAGTGTGTTCATCTAAGTAAACGATTGTTTTCTTTTAATGTGCGTGCCTCGTACATTAATCTAGACTTGCTTGCTTGGCTGAGATAATGCGCCTTGACATGTAACCATTAGGGGAGGTATTCAACGTCACCATTTAATATTTTCATCCTCTTCCCTATTCCTTAAATTCTGCACTTACAATCTGTAACACATTATTCTCTAGTCAGAAGGACGGGCAGGTGCTCTGTTTTCAAGCTTTTATCCTTAATGCCCTGAAATATCCTCCAGGGAGTCAGAGAATGCTGTGTAGATGGCTTTTCTTTTGTCATTTTCCCTGCTGGGCCTAAAGAGCCTGGTTTATTGTAATTTTTCAAACTGATCAGCTTTCTAAATGAAGCAACACGGAACTGCAGAAGCTGATTTATAAAAAAGGACACAAAATGCCGGAGTAACTCAGTAGACCAGGTAGCATCGCTGGGGAACATGGAAAGGTGGCATTTTGGGTCGGAACCCTTCTTCAGACTGATGGTTTACAAAAAAGGACACAAAGTGCTGGAGTAACTCTGCAAGTCAGGCAGCACCTCTGGGATGTATGGATAAGTGACATTTCAGGTCGAGATCCTTCTTCAGTCTGAAGAAGGGTCCTGACCCGAAAAGTCACCCATCCATGTTCTCCAGAGATACTGCCTGTCTCGTTGAGTTACTCCAGCACTTTGTAACCTTCAAATGGTACAGGCTACATAATAAATTCCCTGATACATAGTCAAGTTCCAACTCGAGTTGTTTCTTTTGTTTAGCCTCTGCTCCTTGTTCCCTGTAGCTTTTGTGTACCATTTTGTGCCCGACATCCAGGTAATTTACAATATTTTTAATCTGTTGTTTAAGTTGTTAATTTGTCCTGTCAGTCAATTCAACTTCCTTGACCTCAGAAATTGACAGAATCAGTATGAATATTGCTAAGCAGACTTATTGGACAAATAATGGAAGAGTGAACAATAGAATTATAATGACACACTAGATTTTGTAATTATAAGTACAAAATAAGTTACCATGAGAAAATATAAATATGGAGATTAATTTTGTGGCTGCTTCTTTGCCGGCCAAGCGATAATTTTGAGGTGTAGCCTAGCCACTGATTAAACAATTACAATTACAGACAGATCGGGTGCAGCAGGGTTATAAATACAAAGCTCCATTTGAAAGCTATGAGCCGGAGTACTGAACTTACTTGTCATGTGAGGGGATGGGGATGGTCCAGTAGCAATTCAAAAGCGCTTGCAGCGCCGGAGACCCGGGTTCGATCCTGACTACGGATGAAACGCAGGTCTGTATACATGCAGCAGCACAGTTACCGAGAATGTTTATCGCGAGTGACCTTTGACAAATCCCACGATTCCTTGTGTTTTTCGGAATACCAAACTCGCTTATGAATGGATGAGAAAGTGGGATAACAGAGAACTAGTGTGAACTGGTGATCGATAAACAGCATGAACTCGGTGGGCTGAGGAGCCTGTTTCCAGAAAAATAGTTTGGAAAAAATGACATCGTTTTCTCCTCATTTTTTTTTTAAACCATAAACCTTTTCAGTAATTAGATTCAAACATAGTTACAGAATAACCATAGTGTTTAAAAGAAAATGTTTTCGAATATCTTCTTCCCAAAGCCCAACACAGATGTAAAGTCATTTGTAAACTCGATAGAATTTGGACTCCAATTTTCAAATTTCAATTTTTTTTCCTTTTTGTAATCTATTAAATTGCAGCTCAGCGTCATACAATGTAGGGTGACTCAAGTGAACTAATGTCTACAGCATTGACGGTTTCACTTAATATAACCACTATATTGTATGTATTAAAATCTGCTTATTGCCAAAAAGTAAGAAAGAATACTTTTCTTTCATACATACTCATTTCTGGCCTTTAACAGATCTTAATCAGTTGATTTATTATGTGGATGAAATAGTTTCAGTGACTGAAGGTACATTTCATTTCACATGTACGCACATCCTGCTGAAAATCTTTGCCGCCAATGACTGTTAAATGGTGTGTTTTGTTTTGTTGGTTGACAGCCCAGAAGCAGTGGAAAACTTGTAAACTTTCTCAGTGATTAGCTACTAGATGCGATGATTTCAAACACATTACAAATTTAGTTTATTTAGAGATACAGGGTGGAAACAGGCCTTTCGGCCCACTGAATCCCTGCTGACCAGCGATCACCCATTCACATTAGTTCTATGTTGCCACTTTCTCATTCACTCCCTACCCAATTGGGGCAATTTAAAGAGGCCAATGAGTTTCATGGTTACTCTTACCAATATAAGCCTTGAATTCCAGATTTATTTAAATACACAAATTAAAATCTTGCTGCTGTCTTTTGACCTAATTTCACTGGATTAATGATCTAAACCCCCACAAGGTAGTAATAGCTGAAATAGAGGGCTTTGGAAAATTGTAACCATTGCCAGGATATCAGGTATTGACCTTTGTGTAATGAAAATAGCTTTTGATGGGTGCTTATGCAATACACCGCAGGCTGTGGTTTAAATCTCCAGCAGTTGCAAGGAAGAAGATTGAAACTTAGAAACGATGCTGATGTTGATGTTGATGTCCATAGAACATTCCTCTGCTGCTGAGTTTACATTTGATGCTGCAGCAGTTGCAAATTTCAATCATTACTTATTTTGTGAAGTAAATACGTCTCATGAATTGTTCCCCGACGTTCTCAGTGCTGACATCTTTTTCTCTTCTTCCTCCTACTCATTCTTCGTATTCTGTGCAGTCCCCCTTCACCTTCCCCATTGCGCACAGTTCCCACATGAAGACCTACCTACCTGCCTATATAGTGAAGTGACTGGTTTTAGCATAAAGGTATAAATGAATAGAAAAGTACTTCAGCACCAGCCAAACCACTGCGTCATAGTTTAGCCAAGTTTAAGGAAAATCCAACTGCACATATAATTGGACCAGCAACCTTGAAGAAATACCATCATTCTACAGCTAAACTCAAATCACACCAATGAGCGGCCCTCCATTTTGTTAAGCTTTGGCCATTGGGAGTGCAACACTGAGCAACAACCATTGTCATTCTCTGCTCGATTTCCATGGTGCAGGGAGCTGTTGGTTGTTCATGTGCAAACCCTTTACCAAAATGGTCTCTTGTGATCTTCCTTGTGGATGTGTGTGCCTGAAAACTAACCCCATTCATGATCATAGGGCGCTGGGCAATACCAAGACAATCAGTAAATAAGAGCCTGATTTAGGCGCCATTGTTCCTGCATTGATCCAGCTAAATGAAGTAAATTTGGCAATCTGCTTGGGTTCTTATGTTCCTTTCCTATTCCCATTGATCCACCCAATGTCTGTCTACCTTTGTTCACCTTTTCCATCCCAGCCCCTCCTTCTCATTACCTGGACTCATCACCCTCCTGCACCTGATTCCATTTGCCCATCACCCTCATCCCCATCCACCTGGGGTTTTCTCCAGCTTCACACTTCACTCCCTTTCTCCGCTTATTTGACACAGTTTGTACCTTTTTCACCTCAACCCTCCATCGCTTACTCCATCCATCTTCCTATGAAATCCCCTTCACCTGTTTCCAGCTATCACTCGCCAGGCTTTGCCCCATCCCCACTTCTCTTTTCCAGTTTTCTCCCTCCTGTTCCATCAGTCTGTAGAAGGGTCTCAACCCAAAACGTTGTCTGTCCATAGCCTCCACAGTTGCTGCCTGACCCGCTGTGTTCCTTCAGTACTTTTGTGTTTTGTTCAAGATTCCAGCATCTGCAATTCCTTTCATCTCACTTTCTTCTCCCTTGGTCTACCTTTCCTATCCTGTACCCCACCTGGTTCAATCCATTTACCCCTCTCTTGTCTGATTCCATCGTTCACCAGCCTCTGCTTCACCCTTCCCTCTCACATCGATACACTGGCTATATAAAGTCTGCTCCCTCCACATTCCCAGTCAATAGACAATAGGTGCAGGAGTAGGTCATTCGGCCCTTCGAGCCAGCAGCACCATTCAATGTGATCACGGCTGATCATCCCCAATCAGTACCCCATTCCTGCCTTCTCCCCATATCCCCTGACTCCGCTATTTTTAAGAGCCCTATCTAGCTCTCTCCTGAAAGTATCCAGAGAACCGGCCTCCACCGCCCTCTGAGGCAGAGAATTCCACAGACTCACGATTCTCTGTGTGAAAAAGTGTTTCCTCATCTCCGTTCTAAATGGCTTACCCCTTATTCTTAAACTGTGGCCTCTGGTTCTGGACTCCCCCAACATCGGGAACATGTTTCCTGCCTCTAGCGTGTCAAAACCCTTTATAATCTTATATGTTTCAATAAGATACCCTCTCATCCTTCTAAATTCCAGAGTATACAAGCCCAGCCGTTCCATTCTCTCAACATATGACAGTCCCACCATCCCAGGAATTAACCTTGTAAACCTACGATGCACTCCCTCAATAGCAAGAATGTCCTTCCTCAAATTAGGGGACCAAAACTGTACACAATTCTCCAGCTGTGGTCTCACTCGGGCCCTGTACAACTGCAGAAAGACCTAATTTCTCCTATACTTAACTCCTCTTGTTATGAAGGCCAACAAGCCATTCGCTTTCTTTACTGCCTGCTGTACCTGCATGCAAGGTCTTGCCCAGAAATGTTGGCCAAGTCTTTGCCTCCACAGATGCTGCTCCACCCACTGAGTTCTTCAAGCCATCTGCTTTTTGCTCATGTTGATTGGGAACTTGCGACTTAGCTAAATGTAATTTGAAAAGCCTTTTGCTAAATTTAAGTTAGATTGATTTACTGTTTACCTGGCATTGATTGTTCTAAGAATCTGATTGCTTAGAGTTTGACATGTAGCTTCTAGCTGGATATATTATGTTGAAATGAGCCTGGTGATCTGTAGTTCTGTCAGTCAGCAATTTGAGATATTATTATATATAGAACTGAGTTTTTAAGATGTGACGCCTTCCATGAGAGTGCCTGTTAGTTTATTTTAGTTTAGAGATACAATGTGGAAACAGGTCCCCACCGACCAACGATCCCCGCACATTAACACTATCCCACGCACACTAGGGACAATTTACACTTATTCCAAGCCAACTAACCTACAAACCTGTACGTTTTTGGACTGTATGTCTTTGGAGAGTGGGAGGAAACCTAAGATCTCGGAGAAAACACACGTTGTCATGGGGAGAACGTACAAACGCCGTACAGGCAGCACCAGTAGTCGGGATTGAACCTGGGTCTCTGGCGCTGTAAGGCAGCAACTCTACCGCTGTGCCACATGATTTGCAGGGTTATTGAATATGTTTGAGTAAACTCTAATTTTATTCAGTTCTGTGTCCAATGCTCCATTCAAACCCAATTCCAAACCAGACACGGTGTCACCATTGCAGGGGAACAGTAATTGCACAAAGTTACCATTTATATATACATTTACAGCAGTTGTAATAGTCTTTATATAACCTGCCTGGCAGGCATATTAATAAATGTATGGTAGGTTACATATCATTATATTTGGGTCCAATTCAGCCTTTCACATTCAATTTTCAAACTCCTAATACAAAGAACTCTGAAGCAGCATCTCAGTTAGACATGGTTACTTGTACTAAATGGTGCTTAGTCAGTCAATCTCTTTTCAGTTCATCAAGATTATTTATAGAACCTACCATTTAGAGCAGATGGGATTGCCTTCAGCTTCATATACATCTTGGGGATTTATGCTGTACCTAGTGAACAGATTTCACACAGGTTCTGTCAAAGAATGGTAGTGGGAGCACCAGATAATAACAGGTTGACCCAAAATAATAGATGCCAGAAAATCGCACATTGACATTAAATAGACAAGATGTAAATTTAGCCCTATCTGTCTAGATTCTCAGCTGCAGCTGTCATTTTATTTTCTGTTGTATTTCTTAATGCAGATTTAATATTCTTTGTCTTCCCTGTGCTAATACTGACATATGCATCTTGTACATTGTTGTTAATTAGAGAAGGTTACGAGCATGGACGGGCATGAAGAATTTTGACGACTGAAACATTAAGATAACCAGAATATTAAAAGCCTACTGATGTGGACGTGGAAAGCTGTACAGATGGGTAAATATACTTATCTCTATATATAATCTATATAACAATCTACCAATCTATATAATTCAAATGATATCAAGGGTTAGAGAGAGGGGGAGAATATTAGAAAGAATCAAATGAAAATATAGAAGGGATTGAAAACAAGAGATGAAAAATGAGAAGTTCTACTTCCTAAATGATATTGCATTAATAAGTTTGAACTTCAGGGTAAATTAGAATGTGCGAAAATTGAGTACCACTATTGGGAAGATCATTCATGTACTGGAGTAGTAATTGAACATGATAGTGCTTTGCTGAAAGTGTATTTATAAGGCTCAAAAGACATACTGTAGGAGTTACTTCAATGTTAAGTCTCGCTGGGCCCTTATGATCATGATTAGCGCCATATGTTGCAGTTCACAGAAATCTGAGTTTTGCCATCTAGTGATAGCAATTTCTACACCATACTTGGATTTGTTCCAGCATGCACAACAAACTCACAACAAGCTCTATTTAAAACTCAAGAGCCGAATACTTATCAAGCACCAAGCCAGGTAGTGTGCCAGTGGTGAAGCACCTGTGATAGATGGGAAAATACAGGTTTTGGAGAACATACAGGCCTATGTATTTTGAAATGTGCAGAGACGTGCAATATGAACATGCTGAATACACAGGACATAACCACCCACTAATAACTCACACCTGCTCAAGGGATCGGCACCCTTGCACAAAGTGAAAACCAACATTGAAGGGAATTAAAGGATATCGGAAGCTGGTAAAGGAATCAGCAGTAGTTCATTCAAAATGTGTAGGAAGGTCCTGCTGATGCTGGTTTAAATCGAAGATAGACATAAAATGCTGAAGTAACTCAGCGGGATAGGCAGCATCTCTGGAGGGAAGGAATGGGTGATGTTTCGGGATGAGACCCTTCTTCAGAGTGAAGAAAACATCATCCATTCCGTCTCTCCAGATATGCTGCCTGTCCCGTTGAGTTACTTCAACATTTTGTGTCTATCTGCGGTTCATTCAAATCCTGGCTCTGAGCAGGTGTGTTACCAAGAGATCAATTTGCTCCCTGCTTCAGACTGCGGAGTAGGGGAAAGCTGTAAAAGAGAGGTAGTGGTGGGGCGCGGCCTCTTGAGTGATGGGTGGATAGGGGTGAGAGGGGTTTGATGAAGAGATAGGTCGAGTTACTACCCCCATCCTCTTTTTCAGCTTTTTCACCGCAATTCCAATCAGACTGAAAAAGGGCCCTGACCCAAAACATGGGTTATCTATGTTCTCCACTGATGCTGCCTTACCTGTTGAGTTACTCCAGCACTTTAACTATTTTTTTTAGTAAACCAGCATCAGCAGTTCCTCATATGTACAGTTTGCTTGCCTTACCAGACTTAGTAATTAATTTGTTAAATATTTTGAGGAACTAAAACATAAAATGCTAGAAATGCTCAGTGTCGAGAAAAAACAGAGTTAAGGGCCTGTCAAGTTATAGGACTCCTACAGACTCTCACCATATGTCCTTTTTTCAAACATCCAAAACAGATTCAGAAGGGAATCTGTTTTGGATGTTTGAAAAAAGGACATATTCAAGAAATACATCTTTTCTTCATATTTTTTTTATCTTGAATCTTTGACACAATCAGCACAATTAGCAAATGTTCAAGATAAAACATACTTTAAGATGCAAGGAAATCTGAGGCAGGATTAGGGGGAGGGGAGGGGAGAAGAATGAACAAAAGTAATGGTTGGAGAGGGGATCGAGGAAAGAGGAGGAAAGAGAGGCAGTTCAGGGAAGAAGAACAGAGTTGAGAGAGTTGAGAGACTGATACCCAAAAGATGGTTGCTCATCAAGCCTGAGGTCGAACAAAGATCTCGTGAGCTTCACTGATTTGCATTATACTCAATAAAAAAGCCTAGTTTCAGTCTTTTCCTTCAATTTGCACTCAAGATGTTAATCTGAGAAACTACATTAGAAAAAAAGCTTCAACATTAATAATAATAATAATAATAATAATAATAATAATAATAATAATAATAATAATAATAATAATAATAATAATAATAATAATAATAACTATTTGTTTAGCACTTTTCATACAATTAAATGTAACCCAAAGTGTTTTCCACAAAAACACAGGTCTAAACAAAAATACAATTTAAGTTAGTAAGGACATAGACAGTTAATAGCATAAAAAGCAGAGATTTATATAAAAATATAAAATAAAATAAAAATTGAGAGTGTAAAAGGATAAAAAACAAAAACACTGAAATCAATACAGTCCCATTTACTCTATATGAGCACACAAGCTGCTGACCTTTTATTTAATCCTTTCAATCACCAGACTTAACCTGACAAATAAACACGGGCACACTTTGAGTATTTCTTATGGAAAATACTTTTTCTGACTTAAATGTCAGGGACAAACTGAATGCACCATCATCGCAAGCTGACAATTTGATTTACGGTGAATTACAACGGTTTCGAATTCTCAGAACATTTATAGCTGACATAATACTTTCCCTGGCACATCACTGCTCAAAGGTTGCCTTCAGACTGGATGGCACAAAAGGCTTCTTGGGCAGCCACGAATTCTGCTCCATAATTGCTCGGCAGAAGGTTTAAGAACAGGTTGGGTACTGCCAGTTTTTTCCTCACACTCTTCCCCAGTGGAGTGCAATGTTCCACCTTATATTTGAGCCAAAACTTTCCAAAACTTGGCCCAAATAGGCACCAATTTCAAATGTCATTGCCTGGAAATGTAACTCAAGCAGCCCAGCCTGTCTGTCCAGCATTAAATGGAGATGCTCTTAAAAACCCTGAAAAAACTCCTTTAGCATAAGGGTAAATATGCAACCTGCTATTTTGATTATTTTACTAACAGGGCTATTGACAGATAACCGAATGGAGTAGCACTTTCCATTTCTGTGTGAAAATGTGCAATTATCTTAAAATTATATGTTTATGTGCTCATGAAAAGACTAATAATAGTCATGTGTGCTTTAATAAATAATATTGGTGACCCAAGTGTTATGGTGGGAATTTTTTTTTTTTAAATATTCAATTTCCACAGTATTATTCTACGTTAATTGTCTTTCTTATCAGTACTATCTGCCTTTTGAAATGATAAAATGTCTGATTACTGTAATGCATTACCAGTCCTGACCAAAGAATCTCACCTTCATTTTCATCCAGCCTTATTGACATTCAGTTTAGTTGTCATTCAGCTTTGTCACTGATTTAATATTTTAGGTTCACATGAAAGGACAACAGTGCTGAAAGAAGATAATTGCCTATAATTTTTAAAGATTGCTCCGTTCAAATGTTGCCATTTGAGCCTCTGTGTGTCGGTAGAATTCTTCACTCTGAATTCAGTATTGAATTGTGTTACAAAGATCCCGCTTTTATGCAAACTGCAAACCACATACATAACTGTAGAAAGTTACATTTTGCATACTAATGCCATTAGTCCACTGAAGCACAGGCACCTATTTATTATGCCTGCGTCTGGAATTAAATTACTGACTCTAAAATTAAATTAGTCAAAAATATCTCATATAAAACTGAACTCCAATAAAAATAATGTAAAATGGAAAGACAGTGCAATAAGTATAGTTCAGTATTTCCAATGGATGAGGGAGAAAAACAAATATTCTCATTTCTTAAAATAATCATTGGGAAACTAAATGGACTTAAATTCCTTTGTTGATTTGAGTCTGATTGCAGCCTTTATATGGTTAAATGTTTCCAATAAAGATCAAATTGATATTGTTTCCCCTTCCAAAAATTGGATATAATTAATATGCATATCACATGTTAGGTTCCGCCTGCCCTGGTTAATACAAGATGTGATGAGATAGATACCACTCGAAGTTTACTTTAAGACTAAATGGACACAAAGTTTCCAAGCAGAAGTGAAAAGAAGAAGTCTTTTAGCACCACATTTGTATTATAATTTCCTGGCTGCCAGTTAAACCCTTCTCCTTCCAACATGCATCTCTACTGTGAGGATACGATGTAAAATATCTATAATTAGATATGAGGGAGGTTACCGTGATGCACCCAAGGTTGTCTAATACAGTGCTGCAAATTCTCTGGAAGAATTTAAACAAACATCGGTATCTTGTCCCAGGACAACGCCCCCAGGAATAAGGCACAAGTCACATTCAGTCAGCAGTGTTGGGCAGGCCATGTGGTTCACACACCCAACACGAGACTTCTGAGTAGAAAGGAACTGCAGATGCTGGTTTATACTGAAGGTAGACATAAAAAGCTGGAGTAACTCAATGAGACAGGCAGCATCTCTGGAGAGAAGGAATGGGTGACACTTGGGGTCGAGACCCTTCTTCAAACTCTAAATTGGGCTCTCAATCCCAAGCTCTGCCATGGGCAGAGATCAACAGTTGGAACAGAGGAAAAGATTCAAGGATAAGCTCAAAGCTTCCTGGGACATGGGTTTGACTTGATTATATTTATGTACAGTATTACCTTATCTAAATGGATAACATGCAAAACAAAGGTTTTCACAGTACTTCGCTACACATGACAATAATACACTTAAACCTATTGCTAAACCTCCCAGAAGGAGCATTTGAGATGGTGTAGGGAAATTCTGAAAACTAGTCACTCACTTTTTCCCTCAGCAACTTCCTGCCTTATCTGTGAACCACCAAACCAGAGTCAAAGTAGGTCATGCTCAACATTTAACACCATCATGCCCTCTAAGCTGGTTACCAAGTTCACAGATCTGGGTCTCTGCACACCTCTGCAAATGGGTCCTTGACTTCTTCATCAACAGACCAACAGCAACGTTTCCTCCCCAATCACCATCAGCATGTGATATTATGAGCATCACGATTTAGGAAAGTCCAGGTTTAATCATTTGCCTGCTCTAAATGAGCTAACCACAGCTGAACGGGCAGTGAAATTTCTGGGAATCCATGCTCCTTAGCTAGGAAGAGGATTAGTGCAGGTGTCAAAAGCTAAGGGGAGAGGCAGGAGAATGGGGTTAGGCATGAGAGATTGACCCGTCACCACAGCTCCGCCCTTGCTCCCCCTCCCCCTGATCGCAATAGAGACAGAGTCCCCCTAGTCCTTAATTTCCACCCCATCAGCCGTCGCATACAACACATAATCCTTCGAAATTTCTACCACCTCCAATGGGATCCCACCACCAGCCACATTTTCCCATCTCCACCTATTTCCACCTTCCGCAGATTGTTCCCTCCGCAACTCCCTGGCTAACTCATCCCTTCCCACCCAAACCACCCCCTCCACAGGTACCTTCCCCTGCAACCGCAGATGATGCAACACCTGTCCCTATACCTCCTCCCTCGACTCTGCCCAGGGACCCTGACAGTCCTTTCAGCTTAAGCAGAGGTTCATTTGCACCTCCTCCAACCTCATCTACTCTATCCGTTGTTCAAGATGTGGACTCTTATACATCGGCGAGACCAAACGCAGACGGGGCGATCGTTTCACGGTACACTTTCGTTCAGCCCGCCTGAACAAACCTGATCTCCCGGTTGCTGGACACTTTAATTTTCCTTCCCATTCCTACACAGACCTTTCTGTCCTCTGTCTCCTCCATTGTCAGAGTGAGGTTAAATGCAAATTGGAGGAACAGCATCTCATATTTGCTCTTGGGCAGCTTACAGCCCAGTGGTATGAATATTGATTTATCTCACTTCAGGTAGCCCCAGTATTCCCTCTTTCTCTATTCCTCCCCACACCCAAGTCTCACTAGCTTTTCATTTTCACCCTACTAACAGCTTACAATGGCCTGTTTCCATTATCATCGTTACTTTTTTGCACATCTTTCATTCATTGTTCTTTATCTCTGCACATCACCATATATATCTCTCATTTTCCTTATTCCTAACCAGTCTGAAGAAGGGTCTCGACCCAAAATATCACCCATTCCTTCTCTCCAGAGATGCTGCCTGTCCCGCTGAGTTACTCCAGCTTTTTGTGTCTACCCGTGATTAAATAGCGTAGACTTGATGGGCCAAATGGCCAAATTCTACTCCTATTCCATATGACTTTATGGATTCATTAGGAAGCCTTCCTATTCAATACAGCTTTCTTGTGACTTCCCTGCTGTAAAGAGCTCAAACTCACACAGGTTGAAACACAAGCATCTTTATTATTCAGGTCATAATCTTGTAAGCAGGTCATTACACGTTCACCCTGCTACAGCTACTGACAGGCAGTGGGCGAGTCCTTACACTATCAATGTTATAATTGGGTGGAGTTATAATTGCTAAGCATTCTAATTGGCTAACATGCAATAGCCAATCTATACCTGCTAAAAACTACAAGTAGTTCTCGAATGAGAACAATTGTGACAGCTCCACAGATGAAAATAATTTTCACACTTTAGATTCACACATAGAAAATAAGGTTGTCAGTTCACAAGTTCACAAGTTATAGGAGTAGAATATGGCCATTCGGCCCATCAAGTCTACTCCGCCATTCAATCGTGGCTGATCTTTGACTCCTAATCCCATTTTCCAGCCATCTCCCCATAACCCTTGACACCCGTTCTAATCAAGAATTTGTCTATCTCTGCCTTAAAAATCTCCACTGACTTGGCCACCACAGCCCGCTGTGGCAAGGAGTTCCACAGATTAACTACCCTCTGACTAATTAAGTTCCTCCTCACATCCTTTTTAAAAGAGCACCCTTTAATTCTGAGGCTATGACCTCTGGTCTTAGACTCTCCCACCATTAGAAACATCCTTTCCACATCCACTCTATCTATGCCTTTCATTATTCTGTAAGTTTCAACCTTCTAAACTCCAGTGAGGCCCGCTGCTGTCAAATGCTCATCATATGCTAATTGTCACAATTATTGGAAGGTTTTGTAAGGAAGGGCCCGAACCTGAAATGTCATCCGTCCATGTTCTCCAGGAATGTTGCTTGACCCACTGAGCTCCAGTACTTTGTGCCTTTCCTTGATAAACCAGCATCTGTTTCTATACTATAGAAACCTCCTGGTATTAATTGTGGGAATTGTGGGAATCACTGTGGGGGGATGTTTTTGTGTTGAACTTCTTTTTGAATCTATGTTGTATTTTTATTAGTGTGCTGCAAGGACATCAGAATTTCCCCTGAATAAGGGGATTAATTAATTAATAAAGTTTAATCTAATTAAGTAGAGTAGGGATGATGAGTGAGGAGAAGGAGTAAGCAGAAGCCTTTGCCTTTCACTGACCTTGTTACTTTCAGACATTTAAATTCTAGCTTAAACAACAATAACTTGCATTTAGATAGTCGTTGTAATGACTTGGATAAATTTGAATAATTTCTCGGGTAGGCCTGCTGTGAGCAACATTTTCCTGAGCAAAATGTGACAGAGGTCGCAAACAGTAGAAATGTTGATTTCCTTACAGCTCAATCTCTGATTTCAATCTGACATGCATGCATGCATTCATGATAAATCTTTCCAAGCACAGGAAACGTAGCAACAATGAACGTGTAAGAACATAGGTTGGTGATTGCATTCATTTTGGCAATTCAGTTCTGCCCAACACAACGTGTCCGAAGGAACTGCAGATGTTGGTTTAAACCAAAGATAGACACAAAATGCTGGAGTGACTCAGCGTGACAGGCAGCATCTCTGGAGAGAAGGAATGGGTGACGTTTTGGGTCGAGACATGTAGTCTCGATATATATACATATCTGAAGAAGGGCCTCGACTCGAAACGTCACCCATTCCTTCTCTCCAGAAATGTTGCCTATCCTGCTGTTATTCCAGCATTTTGTGTCTATCTTCAGTCCAACACAATGCTTTCTTCATGCTTTGAGCATTTTTAAATATTCTCCAAAAAAATCCTACCATTTAGCAAAGGTGTGAAAGTACATGATAGCTTTTAGGAAATACCAATTGCATTGAAGTGCACTAAGCACCACAAAACAATTAGTATTTCAGATATTGCTTAGTCTACTCAGTTGAATAATTCATACATACTTTTAAAAATGATAGCAGCAGTGAAATACCTCTCCTTCTCGAGAGCAGAAATGAATAATACAAACTAATTTGATGTCAATGAATTTTGGCATTTGACATGTCAGGCCGAAAGGTTGCAGTTAAACCCAAATGGGCAGTCCCATCTGCTTTGGTATTTCTGCACATCTATTATATTAAGCTAACAATCGCATATAACAACAAATGGGTGTGTGGACGCCGCATGTGTCAGATAAATCTCAACTTATTGTATCAGAAGAATGATTCCACTATCAGATTTATTACAGGGCATAAACCTTGCTGTATCTTCCCGATAAATGCATTCGCTTTTCCAATCTGGGGCCAATAATCACTCTATTACTGACCAAAATATACTTATCCCCGACTTCCTATAAAATTGTGGGTTAAAAGCTAAAGCCAACAAACTACTTGTTTTGCAGTATACATAAAACCTGACCCTGAAATACCAGAGGTTTAGTGTCTGTGCAATGTCAAGCTGCAACCAGGGTTTTGCTCTTTAATTTCCCAATTACAATACAGATGTGGGGCGATCCCCAGTGTAATTCGAAAGCATCTAAACAACATTGATTCAGCTGCCTCTGCAGCCATATCCCTTCAACTTACCTAGTAAGACCGAATATAACTTTTGGATTCCCACTTTGGCTCAGTCCTGAAACTTCAAATCTTCTAAGTTTCTCCTCTGCATCTTCGCGTACCTCCTCTGTATTCCTTTGTCCATATATTTCCACCTCTATAATATTGATCACCTGTCTCAGCATTTCAGTTGAAATTTTCATTTTTGCCTCTGCCACTTCAACGTTCAACTATTCCAATGTTGTTGTAGTTAATCTCCCACTTTCAGACTTGGGACATTAGCTCAACCAATTCCACACAAGGTCATACATCATGTCCTTCAGATAATGGCTCATGGACCTCCAGTTTAGCTCACACTGTGTCTGTATTATTTTCCATTTCTACAACACCACCATCCTGTGTCGCCATACATAGCTCCACCAGCATCTATAAATTCACCAATTATACCACTGTTGGTGGACAAATAATGGGTAACACTGAATCAGAGTACAGGAAGGAGATCAATAATTTGATTGAATGGTGCAAGGACAACAATTTTGCTCTTGATGTTAAGGATCTGATTGTTAACCTCTGGAAGAGAATTCTGAGGATTGATGAACCCGTCTTCATCGGCAGGATGGCGTTGGGGAGAGCCAACAGCCTCACATTTCTGGGCGTGCACCTCTCTGAGTATCTGAGGCCGGCATATTGATGCAATCACAAAGTAAGCTTATCACCGTCTCAACTTCCTCAGAAGTATGAATAGATTTAGCATATCGCCGAATACGCTATTCAATTCCGGCAGGAGGCTGTTAAATCACAAGTAGACACAAAATGCTGGTGTAACTCAGCAGGACAGGCAACATCTCTGCAGGGAAGAAATGGGTGACGTTTTGGGACGAGACCCTTCTTCAGATTGATGTCAGGGGAGTGGATGGTACAGAGATAAAATGTAATCAGAGAGGTTAAGACTGGGAGGAGAATGGAAAGGGGAGGGGATGGGGAGAGACCCAGGATGGAAAGGTCAGTGTGGAAATGGGTGGAGGAGTTAGTGTTGAGCAAACAAGAGATCATGTAGGTTTGAGCTGAGGTGTTCAGCGAAATGATCGCCGAGCCTGTGCTGCGCTGAGCCTGCTGACAGGAGTTGACACCTGGAACAGTGAATACAGTAGATGAGGTAATTCCATTAAATCACAGCCTGGTTTGGTAACTTGAATACCCAAGAATGAAGGAGGGTGTAGAAAATTATAGGAATTGTCTGTCCCATCATGGTTATTGACTTTGCTGCCATCAAAGGGAAGCAATGCCTCAAGACAGCAGCTAAGGCATCAGACCTACACCATGCTGGCCATGCACTCCTATTGTTGCTACTGTTGGGAAGAAGCTATAGGAGCTGACGATCTGATACTTCCAGGTACATTTCCCATCTATTTCCCATCAACCGTCATCTCTCAAACACTGCAGAACCCAACACACAATCCTACCTCAGCAACAAACTATTATGGACATTGCATAACTTCAGTTTGCACTGTCATTGTCTGACTACCTAGAATTACCAATATTTATTTGTCGTGTTGCTGCATTAATGTGCCTGTCAAGCTGAAGCAAGTAAGAATTTTGTTATTCTATTTCCGGTGAATATGACAGTTAAACACTCTTGATTCTTGACTCTCGCTCACAAAATCAGCAGAGGACATCAGGATATACTTGACATAGACACAAATTGCTGGAGTAGCTCAGCAGGTCAGGCAGCATCTCTGGATAAAAGGAACAGGTGATGTTTCGGGTCGAGACCCTTCTTCAGACTGAGAGTCAGAGGAGAGGGAAACTGACTCCTGACACTCCCATTGAAGGTGTATCATAATCCTCATAATATTAATTTATTAGCCAAGTATGTTTAGCAACATACGAGGAATTTGATTTGCCATACAGTAATACCAACAAAGCAACAAGATACACAACTACATAAAAATTTGACACAAACATCCACCACAGTGGCTCCTCCACATTCTCCACTGTGATGGAAGGCAATAAAATCTTATCTTCCTTCCTCCTTTCCTCCAGCAGTCAGGGGAGTCGAACCATCTGCAGCCGGTGATCGAGCTCCCACGTCGGGACGGTCTAAGCTCCCGCATCGGATCAGTCAAAACTCCTGCGGCTTGAAGTTCCCGAAATCCGTCCCTAACCAGGGACCATGAACTTCACGATTTTAAAGTCCGCAGCTCCCGCAGGTTGGAGCACCAAAGGCCGACCACTGGCAAAGGGATCGCCCACTCCAAGATGTTAAAGTCCGCAGGCTCCACGGTTTTGGAGCTCTAGAAGTCCCAAACAAGAAGCCGCCAACTCCACGATGTTAGGCCGCAGTGCAGATGGAGATACAACACGGAAAAAGTTGCATCTCCGTCGAGGAAAGAGATTAACAAAAGTTTCCCCCACCCCCCACAAATACAAAAACTAAAGATAAGCTAAAACTTACATTTTACAACAAACTTAAAACACAAAGAATGAAAAAGACGATGACAGATCGTTGGCGAGGCAGCCATCGTGCGGCGCCCCCTGATGGTATCGACTGTTTGAAATATACAAACAAAACCATAACATACTGATCCCGCTGTGTTACTCCAACGTTTGCGTCTATCTTTGGTGTAAACCAGCATCTGCAGTTCCTCCCTTCACATGACATACAGATGCTTAACTACCATACTTCATTTGAAGCCAGTACTGTTTTGGGACATTCACCAATTAGTTCCACTGCTACAATGCAACTTGTTAGAGGTGGATGCCACAGGCAGTCATGAGCTGGTTACTGGACACAAAGACTTCCTCCTAAATAGTTTGAGATCTTGCAAAACAGCAGATAAGGAAGAAAGAAACAGTCCCTTGAAATTAGTTTTTTTAAAGTTTCAGATCTCTCATCTCCATTTAACACCCTCGGCTAGATTCTTCTTGACACTGTCACAAAAATCATTTGACCTTTGTCCAATTGTTGATTTTTCCAGCGTTCATTGATTTTGACAATCGTGCATGAAACGGAGACTCCCGTGTTCCTTACTAAATGGCCTGCTCTTTTCTTAAGATGTTATCTCCCCCCAACCACCCCTCCCCAACCCATGTTCTTGATTTCTACTCCTTTATCAAAGCACACCATCATTCTTCAATCAACTGAAGACAGACTTCCATGACATGCCCTCATTAATTACATTTCCAAGTATGGGAACTTGCATGTTTAATTTAGCCCGAAGAGGACGGAGAAAATTAGTTAGTGAATGAAGAAAAACCATAGAGATTAATGTTTTATATATATACAGCACATTTATGTCTGTGATATTGTTATCAAATTAAATCAAAAAGGTGCTAACAAAATGAATAGCCACACTCATAGGGAAAGGTTTTTGTAGCTAGACCTTTCCATGAGATGCAGAAGCGTATAAACGGTACAAACACCAATAGACTGGAGTGATAGCATTGATTGGGCACACATTTAAAATGTTCTGACCAAAATGAAAGGGAGATCAGAAAGATTTCTACTTTCTCATAAACCTTGTCATTGAAGGAAATAACATCGGTACTTCCAAAAAGGAATTCAATATTTGTATGAAGAAGTGTAATGTGAATTAAGGTGAGGATAGACAAGAAAGTGAATGAGATTGGTTGCCCCGATGAAAAAATATCCAGCACAGACCTAATGAACTAATATGTCTATGCCTTGCCTTTACATTAACTATTTTAAAACCTACAAAAATCGATATATTTCAGAGCAAAATACTATAAATCGCAATATAATACTATGGAGTTAAGCCATATCTCAGCAGAATACTTTGGAAACCTCATATAGCACAGCACAGTATTCACTCCCAGTTTGGTCACCACTGAGATGATATTTACTCTCTTTGCCACCAACAAACCCTGCGCCTTCCCACTCCACCGTCATCCAGCTCTCTCTCTCTCTCTCTCTCCTCTC